>NW_017299817.1:639763-645890 GCF_001594075.2 Trachymyrmex cornetzi | reverse complement strand
GAATCATACAGCATAAGACTTTAAGAAATATTGACTTTTCAAGTTACAGAATTATAGAAATGAATAATATTGAAATATGGAAATATAAATAAAAAATACAAAAAGCTATAACATCCTATTTATTGCAGAAAAATTACAATTTTTTCTCTGCAGTTATCATCTCTGTTGATAATCAAACTGACGATAACACTGAAGTCATAGTTTTAAAGAAAAATCGAGTATTATTGAGGTATAAATGCATAAATACGTCTACTAAATTAATAAATCATAAAATTAGTACAATATATTATCAGTTTTTAACTCTTGATCACTTCAATATTCACAAGAACGCGAACTCCCGTAAAGATATCGGTCTTTAATAGTATCTCATCGGTAATACGCGGTAATTAATTATATAAATAATTATATAATTAATTACCGCGTATTAAAACTCTTAATTGCTCGTTTTTTCCTTATTTATTATTTGTTTACGTCTCAAGAGCCCTACGTTGATTATTCGCTTTTTTATATGGAGATATCTCTTGAATTTTATGATCGAAGGTCATTGATAAACTTGTTTGTGTTGTAAGCAATAAACATATTGTATAATAAGCATTAATCAAATTACATAAAAATTATGCAATGAAGATGCCCGATTAATTAGCTCACTTGCTCCAGTGTAATTAAACTTTAATCTCAGTTCAACTTTTTCTAAAATTAATAAAGAAATAGAGAGAAGATTGAACTGAAGTTTTTAATCTACACTACTGAAAATGATTATAAATTATTTACCTTTGATCATCAGTTGAAATAGATTGGTTTATCTTATTGATTGTATTTTTTCTCTTTAATGAGAAAATGAGTTAAGTCTAACAGTAGAAACTTGTGTAATGACGATGCGAATATATTAAAATTAAGGTTGGGTAAGTTAACTATTTTCCTCAGTGTAGGTATTTTCATATTTTGATATTTGTATTATAAATAAAAAATAAAATATAATTTGTAAAAACGTAAGTAATTTTGTACTGCTCTTTATGCTGGTCATACCTGCAGGTTTTTCAAAAATTATATGTAAATAAAAAGTTTTTATTCTTTCCTTATCGCTCATTGACGTAAAACAAGGTTTGACACAATAGAACTGATAGCATTCCCTAATGCAGACCCAACCTACATTTCATCTTTGGATACTATAAGTGTTGTGTCCATTACTCATTGAGGTTTTTTAAAACTAATTCTGTAATGTTTAAGATTTTATGGAAAATAATTGGCATTTTTAGAGAGATAGAAAAACTTTAATTTAAAAAGAAAAAATTAATAAATTAAAGTTTAAAAGCAACTAAATTAAGTCAATAATCAATTCATTTAAAATTAACTGAATTTAATTATAAAGCTATTAACATTGTAATTTTTATTCAACTTTTAACTTATCAACTAGTTACTATCGACTCTGATTAAAATGTACGCGATAGATATTCAGAATTAGATCGAATTTTAGCAATTTCCATGTGA
The DNA here is from genome assembly GCF_001594075.2 of Trachymyrmex cornetzi. NCBI lineage: Eukaryota > Metazoa > Arthropoda > Insecta > Hymenoptera > Formicidae > Trachymyrmex > Trachymyrmex cornetzi. The sequence continues at coordinate 644,402 of NW_017299817.1, read as the reverse complement.
ATGTAAGATTATCAAATTATTTTGTATGTTTTGCATTGTAGGATTTCTCTTGGCATAAGATCGTCCTGCAGTATGGATATCAACATTGGCGGAATTGGTGAGTGAATTTGTCCATTATATTTATGCTATGTAATTACTTAGCGTTATTATATAGTCTAGAAGATGCAATTTTGATAAGATTAATAAAAAAAAATCAATATTAAATTAATATTGTTTTGAAAATATATACTTGCATTTTCACTCTAAGAAAAATCAATATTAAATCGTATAAAGAGTTACAGTAAAGTCTATTTAAATTATTTAATTGGAACTGAAAATGTGAACTTCAGTTGATTCTTTGTGTCGATTATGTTTTTTGCTTTTTGTAAATAAATGAAATTTGAATTATATCGTTCTAGCGATTCGTTCGATAGTACGTAAAAATTTTTGCATTGTACAATGCACGATAATGAAATTTGTAATTTGAATTGCGACTAATTTTATATGGATTGCAAAATCTCCATTACCATTATTACATATCAATTGATTCGTATTATTTACAATATTTTTTTCGGATTAATTAGACTGGTGAGTGAATTTATAATACTATTTGCGCATGTTTTGTAATATTATATTCTCACGCCCTTTGAAGGATATATTGATAGAAATACTTTTGTATCCTCGTTACATTACTCAACTAAATACTGAAGAGTATAATGTACCCTCTAATTATATGATCTATGTATCATAAATGGTATTTAATTATGACAAAATAAGATTATTTTATATAAATAATCAATGATGTGAAATAATCAAGGCAATAATCTACTACTTTTATTATTCAAATAGTAATATTTTATATACAAATATATGCGAGTGAAATGTTTAAATATGTTAGTAAAGTTTCTTTAAACTCTTGAATGAAGAGTCGTAGTTTCTCGGTCTATGTCTATGTATATTCACGTCAAGCGGGTCGTAAACGCAACGGGCGTCCAATGTCGATGTCCATCGGCGCGGACGGATAACGATCGACGATGTAAAGTGCTTCGCGTCGGTACCACCGCGACATGACGCCAGTCCATGTTTATGAAGTGTCGCTATCACGACACGGCTACAAGTTATGCCGTGTATAGCCAGCCGCTTCCTGCCAGGACAGGCTACGAGCGACACGATACGTGCCGCGATATATGAATGCATTCTAGCCGACGGGCGAATATCATTCGCGTCACTCCACCACGTCGATATAGCGCCGAAGATTTACGATGGCGAGATCTCGTGACAATGTCTCGTGTTCGCGACGGATGGCGGAGTCACCCGTCCGTGACGTTGCGAAATATCCGCATGTAGCATGTTCAATGCGAAACTTACGTGAACTTAGGCGAATAATTACGAGCCATTGGCCTGTTGAAAGAAGCGGGAGACGTTTGCGTTGGCGTGACTCTCTCGCTGGAAAGCTGAGAGATCGCGGTATTATTTATTTTGAATACACGTATAAGAGTGTACCGGGATAATAAAAAAAATGAAACGCTCGTTGCGCAAATATAATAAAAATGACGAATAATCACGCCGTTTGCCAAAAGTTGCGAAATAATCCAGATGGTATCCTAATACTAGTTCGACGTCCGGCGGAGGAGAGACCGCTCTGAATTTCGTGCTCGATCATTAGAGCCGATGGCTCGTACGTGTAGTGGGAACGCGTATCGTGGATAGCATTAGGGCCATAATTCGAAGGATAATATTAAGATTGGCATGGAGCAAAATAGAAGGCCACGTGTGTAGCCGCGACGGACGGCTGGATCGCCGGCGCCGCGCCGCGCCGTGAGATCGGACAAGGAAAGGGCAGGACGCGACTATTCGTAACGACGACTTAAACGCGGATGATGATTCCTTGTGCTCTCGTCGTAAACACGAAAAGCGATTTTCTTCAAGAGTTTCGTGTATTTTACGAGCTTCATCGAAGCGCGTTGTGGAAGCATTCCGCATTGGACATTATAATTTTTGCTGAAAACATGTGCGCTTTCACGTGTATAGGTACAAATTTTACGTTGTGTCTGCAAAGATGCAAAATCTTCTCCGAGATTCTGCCCCGTGACAGCGATTGAATAAATCTTGGCGTAACGATCGGCGTCCCGGTGGAATTAGTAACGCAATCCTTCAATTCGCTCAATATCTAATTTGCCGAAATTCCTATAATTCGTTACTCGCTAATATCCTTTTGACCGAGATTATCGGTCCACAGGGTGAAAGGAGGGTGGAAGGATTGCGCGCCGGCAAGATGCTTCGATGCACCGGTGACGTCAGGGGGTTTGCGGTTCTCCAAATTACGATATCGTTAAAATACGATGCCAAGAGCCGGAACGATGCGAAGCGGGATGAATGCTCTTTCCATCCGCCCGCCCGCACTCGCGGAGTAATAGGCTTCGTGATTATATGCATTATGTGGCTAAGATTAAAAATACAGTATGTAATAAAATAAGTGAAATAATCTCTTACGTCAGTGGACGAGTCTGTGCGATACGCGAGGTAAAATGGTATGCAATTGAAGGCGAGTATATTTGATTGACACTCAATGAGTCGTGTATTTTCCGAGATAGCGCTTGCTAAAAAGTGCTTAAAAATATGTTGAAAATGCTTAGAAACATGAATACGCAAACGTAATTTTAAATATATACGCAAGTTAATTTTCGACACTAGTTTTTGACATTTAGATACATACATTATACATTGGTTGAATAATAAACATACTTAGTTGAAATTGCTTGAGAAATTATCTAATTAGTTGAAAATATATGCACTAATTTTAGCTGCACGAAACACTGTTAGGGTTTTGAATATAATGGTACGTTATTGGAACGTTATTATCGTCCAGAGGATGCACTCTCTCCCGCTAGACAAATGCGTGGTACAAGGCTTAATAATTTCCCTGACGAGTATCTCAATTAGGGCAAAAAATAAGCCAGTTCGTTGGGATGTAACGAGCAAGCTCACTATACCAAAGAAACAACATTGAGCTCCTGTACAAATAGGTATCACACACCTTTCGCGGCTTCTATTTACTCACGGGCGAACTGTAGTAGACCGTAACATTTCGCAAGAGGTATCCTTCGTCGGAGTGCTGGCGAGCATACTTAATGCTTTTATTGCTAGAAGAAATATGGAAGACACGGATCGTAAATGCGCGTTCGGATAACAGGGTACGGGAAATAGAGAGACGATACCTATGCGTGCTCTACTCTATAATAAATATATAAACGATTATTTAATGGAGATCTTGTAGGAGTTATGGCCGTGAAGAACGAATTTCAAAAACGATAAATTGCAATTCAATTATCTTCTCCTGGATTTAACTCATTCAAATCTGACTTATAACGTATTTGAAAATGAAAAAAAGAAGGTGTACATGATATATTAAATTACACTGTTACGTATTTGGAGACACTGGTAGTGTCTTGGCGCTAAGTCAAAGCGCAGCGACACTGCCGTGGCTACTTTACGCGAACCGGAGAGAGATGTGTCAGATCGAGATTATCGGATCTCAATAACAGCTGTCTCGATTGATTTAATATATACCTTACTCGATAGCGTACACTCCGATTGTATTATACGTGTTTTTATTTTTTCTCTACGTATTCTACAAGCGGAGATATTGTCACGCAAATTTCCGAACTGTCACTTTTCATTGAAATTCAACATGGGATACGTCGTCATCAACCGAAAAAATGTACGACTGCACCGTCTGGCACTAGATGGCTGTAGAGGCATTTAGATAGATTAGATGCCTGCACATTCCAATTGACGTTTGGTTTAAATGAATGGTTTGAATACAGTCCTAGAAATCAGAGATGCGACATTGAAGGATATGGTTTGATTGGCTGTCTAAATCTCACGTGACCGCCATTTTAATTCATTACTGCTATAATTAGAGTCCTAGGACTCTACGTATAGAGTCTAATAATGTACGTATAATGTATGTACTATTAAGTACATGCTATAATAAGTACGTACTAACTTTCTTTATTTTCTAACAATTTAACTTTCATCATGTAATGCATTATTAACTGTCATCAGCTTATAAAGGTGCCTTTTCATGCCGACGCTCGACACTCATTTTCGGCGTTCAAAATCATCAAAAGAAGTTACGTGATAAAAATTGGAATATCAAGCGTCAATTTTGATATTGGATGCTTTCCATTTGATGACACGAAATGACATTTGATGACAGCAGCGCCAAGTGTTTTTACATGAAAAATTTTTCTATTTAAATTAAATTTTTTCATTTTATACGGTTAACTCTTTAATTTTTGCGATAACACTTAATTGAGCAAGAGAATTGAGCAAGGTAACGCAACTTTGTGGTAACGTTTTGTATATTATTTTGAAAGAGAATTAAATACTCACTACTTTAATTGAAAAAGAAAATATCTTTGTGTGTGAATGAATTGTGATATAATAATTTCATTTAAGAGGAATTTAAACCATTTGGATTGGAATAGAAAAATCCTAATAAGATATACGTACACTTAGATTTCATTGTATAAAAAGATAGTATTATTTGGATTAAGTAAATAAAGAAATGGAATTTGGCACCAGTTCTTGATATATCAAACCCTTTATAGGAATGATACATATCATTAAAGTCAATATTATTTATTTAATTTGG
>NW_017299817.1:632342-639609 GCF_001594075.2 Trachymyrmex cornetzi | reverse complement strand
TACAAAGGACCGGTTTCACCAACCCGATTAAGCCGAATCAACCATAAGTGTCAACCATAAGTGGTCAATTCCACTAAACAGCAAACGCGATTAGTCAGTTCCATGGCGAATTAGGTAATTGGCGTTGCTGAAACCGGCCCAAATAATTTTTACGAAAAGCACGCACGCTTAGCGCTTTTTTTACCTTTTTTTTAAAAAAGATAAGCTTGTATAAATAACAAGAAACAGTATCATTTGTGTTTTACTTTTTAATTTGATAGATAAAATTTAACTTAGCGCCTGTTGTTGATATCAAATATTTTATACTTATGATATATTATATACAAAGGACCGGTTTCACCATCATATTTACATCATATATCATATGTAGATAAACAGGTAAACAAAAAAATATTCTTGAAATGAAGATTCTCCGACTTAAGGGGATGCTGGAGTGTCCTGTTTTACCATTAATTTTTAAAGACTCTTTTCTCTTAATTGTGTTTATGGATTGAAAAGTCCTTCTCCACAATTAAAATACCGACAACAACACAAGCTGCCAGCTACAATTTAATACGAAAAATGAAAGAAAATTAAAAATTGTAGTTTTGTCACCGGCTCTTGCAGTCAACTCGTTACAATGTGTGCTGCATATAAGAGTTTCAGATTTTATCCGTTTAAAATAAGTAGCCAACAGCCTACAGGAAACCTCGAAGAACAATACTATGCTTTTAGAAACGAGGTAGGGGTTTTAGTATAAAACAAAAGAGTCGCCGAAAATTTTGTTTGTATATGAAAACGAGCAGTATTTTAGTGTCATCTATACTGCAAAAAAGAAGTAATTTTATTTTGTTCTAAAAAGTTCTTTCATAAAATATTTTTGTGAAAAAGAGATATATACTTACGTTTTCACTTCCATTTTGAAATCAATTTCTATTATTATAAATATATAATTATATAAATAGTATTAAATAGCATTGGTAACGAACAAATTCTCGGTCATAAATAATACATGAAAGTGTAATTCTTCACAATAATAATTACTTATCTTTCGGAGATAGTTTTTTTTATTGCCAAACAAATAAAAAGTAAATTAGAATAAACTTTTAATTTTCCGATAAATTTAGAGTATATGTAGAGCAGGGTTGGCAAAAGTCCACATTTTTTGGATAAAGTCCATGCCAGTGATAAAAACCGGTATTTTCCGGAAAAAACCGGCAAAAAACCTGGTCTTTTCTTAAAAATAATCAAATAAATAGATTTGATTATTTTGAGTAAAAATACATTAAGAGGAAAACATAAGGGCCCTGTATGGGCTTGCTTTGAATTTTGTACAGTTGACAACATTATTAAGCAGAAATGTATTGCTTGTGAAATATTAGTTAGTGGAAAAGCTCCACGATTGAAACATCTTCAAAAGTGTAGTAAGTTTGAAAAGAACGATTATGATAATTCAAGTAAAAGTGAATCAGACAGGAAGAGTGAAATGAATAAATCAAGTAAAAGAAGAGAGATGCATCGATACCGAATCACCTTCATGTTCTTATATTTTAAAGCAGCAGTTTTACAATTTTTACCAGTTTATTATTCCAGTGGATAAACTCCGGACCGGTAAAATCCGAAATTTACCCTGGTTTTTTCCACCCACTGGATTTTTCCTGCCAACCCTGATGTAGAGATATGAAATATAAAAATATAATTTTTTTATACAAATGTGAAAAGACAATGTTAGCAGTGCATTACGTCATTGTATGTTCATGACTACTAAAATTACTGCAAAGCGTTTATGTAGATAAATATGACAGCATAATAAAGATTAGATATATACGCTTTATCGTCTGTCCTTCTCTATTTGCACATTGCGTAAGTTACGATTACAAATACGCTCTGCATTATAAAACATTATGCATTGAACAATTTTTCCAGCAATACAGTCTCAACTGGTATTTATAACATTATAGATATTTATAATACTAACATCAGTATTCATAAAATTATCTTGATAGTTATAAAGTTGTTATTAACAGAGTATGCAATAGTGCTGATGATTCGTTGTAAAGTGTTTAGGTAATTTACGATAGAGGTGCATTTACATAAGTATACTCCGTACACGTGCTGTTCTTTTTAGTATTTTTTCAAAGAGAAGGAAGGAAAATTAAACATAGATAAGCCATTTCTGCACAGTTAATAATAACTATTGATTAATGTATATATTTCTATGTTCAGGATACATCAAATAACATAAAACAAGTAGCTTAAATAATCTTATATGTATATATAAAATACTCTCAAGAAGTATTATTTATGAATAAGAAAGTTTATCAACGTAAAGTAATAATGCAAATGTATGAAATATTATGGAATAATTAGTTAGAAAATTATCAAAAGAACGAAAGTTTTTGTATCGAAAATGTAATTTTATGTGCTGTGAAATTCACGTAAAGACATTTTAACTTATATTTTTCGTTTAATATTAAAATAATATTTTATATTTATGAATGTAAAATGTTTTTTAAGAACTATTTACACACCAGTTTCTTTTTGTTTGATTGCATGTAGTAAATAAAAAGTAGATACACTTGATGACCAAGACCATTTATTTGTCACTGGATTATATTTCGTGCCACGAATCGATCTTATTTCACAACCATCTGTAGAAAAACGGAAAAGATTAAGAAATATTTATAATTGGTACGGACTTGTCAGATATATAAATATATAGATATGATTTTTATGCAACAAATTGTTTTTTAATATTTTCTTCTTAGAATTAACAAGAATCAAACTTACAGTCCTTTAATATACATTGAACTTCATGTGGAGTAATAAATTTATTCCATGTATGAGTACCATAAGGTATGGATCCGAAAATGTATTCGGATGCTATAATAGTAGACATCAAAGATGTTAAAGTTCTGTTTACCGTCGTTAGAAAAATCGATTTTCCAGGTTTCACAATTTTCAGACATTCCTGTACACAATATTTGGAAACAATTTTGGGAAACATTTGATTTTTATGTAGTGTTTATATTTAATAATTTTTTTATTATAATATTGTACCTTTAAAAATAATTGTGGGTCTGATACATGCTCCAAAACTTCAGAAGCTACAACAGCATCATATGTGCTATTTTCGCTCTCCTTATTAGCAAAATCTTCTACGGTTGTGTAAATGTAATTCACTTTTTCTGATAAATGGCGATTCAATTTTACATGATCTTTAGCAACTTTTATTAATTGTTCTGATGCGTCTATTCCAGTTACTCGCGCTCCTACTCCAGCTAAACTCTCAGCCAATATACCTCCACCACAGCCAACATCCACAATTTTTATTTTTTCTAATGGAAAATCTGTGTTTTGTATTTTGAATCCAGCGTTTATCAATCCATCTTTCAAAAATTGTATTCTAAATGAATTGTATAATTGAAGGCCTCCTAATGGACCATTCATATCCCACCAAAAGTTTTTACAAGCATTAAACTGTTCGATTTCCTTTTGATCCGTCGTGGACATTGGTCTGGCAATTGTATTGATACATACGATGTTTCTTAATAATCTATAATAAATGGTCTATTTTTATTTAACTGAACAAATACTGTTATATAATATATTAAATAGGATATACATATAGGATGTATAATTTTGATACTCTAGCCATGTGTTAAAGATAAGAAACTATAAATATCTAAATAATTTAGGACATGATTAAATATAAAAATTATATAATAATGGCTCAATAATTTAAAAAACAAGTTAAAAGAAAAAGGGCTACGAGCCAGAAATTTTACGTATAAAATTAGTAAATAAGTAAAAAAATATCGTAATAAATTAATTATGAACTTTAATAATATGCTGGCTAACAACAAACGTTTCGTTTCGGATCATTATCAATGTTCACAAAATATGTCTAAACGGTAAAAAACATAACATAAAATCGATCGAAAATTGATTGAAAATATACTTCGCATTGTATAACGTATAACTATATAATTGTTGGTATCAATAAATTAAGATGGATCTTCGTCTCGTTACTTGCGTTAGTGACGATTAAATATATCTGGAGACACTGGTAGTGTCTTGGCGCTAAGGCACGCGCAGCGAACTTTGTACTTACAAGAGATAAATTATTACATAATGTACGATTTAATACATTTATTTATCATCATACCTGTTTTGGAAAATGCTTCTCCACGATCCATTAGTAAGCTTAAAAGCCATCATGTTTGATGAATGTTTATTGAAATATTTATTTGCAGCTACAACCTAAAAGGCAAATTGCATCAACGATTCTTCGAAAACAATAAAAAACACGCAAAGAATATATTAAATTTTAATTTTATTACAAAATCCAGATAATATTGGATTTATTATGCTTAAAAAGATAATGATATGTCAATCATAAAATTCGTTAATTTCTACAAATTTGGCTAATTTTTGGATATGTGTAGACAAGATTTTACATGATTACTGGACCTTTCAAGGCTTGTAGCGCAGAAACGGCTCATAGGATCAAGTTGTACCCATTGAGACATTTGTTCAGAATGAAGAGAATTACAACATATCCAAAAATTAGCCAAATTCGCAGAAAGACATTTTCCCTTAAGATTGGTGCGGGGTCATTTAGAAAAAATTGTAAAAGAGCACAAATGTAGTAGATGAAATGTAATGCACAAATGTATTCAGATGAATTTAAATAATTTTACAATCTTGAATATATTAATGATGATACATAGAAAAAGTAAAAATAAACCTGACATATGTATACTTTGTAAATATTTTAATGAAAATTTAACCCTTAAATGCTTTTTTATGTTTTCTTACGGAAGCAGTATACTGTTATACGGGGTCTTCAAAAAATCTGGAAACGCTAAAATATTTCGAAAACGATCAATTATAGCAAAATATATATGTATATGAAACAGTTATAGAGATGAAATGTACTTAATGGTGATAATAACTCGACTTTAGGTGGAGTACGCAAGTCAATGAAGGTCTGTTTAAATTTTTTATATGGAATCCTCTATTTTTTTATTGCATATTCTTGTAGTTTATTTTAAGAGCTTTCTAAAACGCTATAATAAAGTATTATTTTTGTTAAAGTAAGTACATTTCCGATTATGAGTTTAAAAATTGCAATACACTGGCATTCGTATTTCTAATCTAAAGTGTTCGTCTGATAGATAAAACTGTCTGATAGATTTTTTTTGGATTTGATTAGAATTTTATAACAAATATATACCATTATCTAAATTCATACCAAAATCGAGACCATTAGAGGATGTTACTTTTATTTTTATTTTTGGTAAAATAAAAATAAAAATGAGAGTAACAACTTTCAACAGCCTTGACACATATATTGTTATAACTCTGCAATTAAAAATGGAGAGTTTCGTTTAAAAAAATTCAAACTGACCTTCATTGATTTTGTGTACTCCACCCAAAGTAGAACTGTTATCACCAGTACATTTTATTTAGTTGTATAACTGCTTTTTACATATATTTTGCTATAATCGATTGTTTTCGAGATATTTTAGCGTCTCCGGACTTCTCGAAGACGCTGTATTCATATAAGTATCGCGTATAATCAATAAACTTTATTTATAATTTTTATAAAAATAAACATTATAATTATTTTCCTAACTCGAAATGTCAGGCATTAAGGAATATAATGGTAACAAACAATTGTATATATTTTTGTTAATAAAAAATATACAATGGAATAAACAAAAATTTCGAAAGTATCATCTTTTGTTTAAAACTGCTTGTTTTTTGTAAATTGTTAAAAAATATTTTAAATAAAAGTTTCAAAAAATAGAGACTTTTAACTTTAAGAACAAAATATATATATATATATATATATATATAATATTATTGTGTTTTTTAAACGATATTTTTATTTTGTACTCTATTTATATCTATACGTTTATTTTTTACAACAATAAGTATTTTTTATCAATGAAAAGTTCAATATATTCTCTTATATTACAAAAAATATGTATATAAAAATATTTGCATAATAAGTGAGAGAAATTATTACTTACATAAGTTGATAATACTTGCGAAAAAAATTGTTGTTAATACCACATTGAGTTCACAATATTTCATAAACTCACTTCAAAGTCTTTACGTAACTAATGCTTTGCGTAATGTGTAATAGAACAAACTTCAACAATTTTTATTTTATTTACAGTAGTCTTCAAAATTGTAAAGACACTAATCCTGTAGAAAAAAAGAGCCAAATGCGCCGAAAAACATGGAAGGATTAAGATAGGCTACGTAAACTAAATACTGTACAGATAACTCTAGTTTGTACTCCACGAGTTATATATGTTTGTAATATATTTTTATTATTTTATTATCGATTTGAAGATTTTTAAATTACGTACGTATATTAAATTAAGTACGTGATAACACTGTGTAATTGAACCAGAACGTTTAATGATTAGTGTCTTCGAAAGCAGTGAATTTGAAATTGTGATATGAATTATGGAAAATGTTGTTACGCACGCGCGGCCGATTTGCGAAGTCGTGCTCGCGGATGCACATACGCACTCCCGAATCGCTGAAATAAACAACACGAATATTAAGAAGAACAAGAAGAAGCATTTATTAATACAGAATACAGAACAGAACATTGCGAAAGATGTTAGATGGAGCAATCAAGAGATATGTCCACGCGCCGACAGCTCACATCCAAATCTCTGACGATCTTGTTGTCAGACAGACGAATGCTTAATCGTTTCGGAACGCGTGCTCTTCGCTACACACGGCAAAACACGGGCATAACAATATTATATAAAAACACAAACTACTATTAAAGCTCGATAATCTTATTAAAATTTATGTAAAAATATTAGAATAACCTTATTTTTGAATATCATACTGTTGCAAAATATATATTGAATATAACTGATTGTAATAAATAAGAGGACCGAATCTTATGGTCGAAACGTCTATAATTGGTGATTGACATATATATAATATTTGATTACCCACGTACAACAGTATTGGCTTTCATTGGCATTATAAACCTTTATTGATTTAACTAATTGTAAGTTTGAAATAGAATACATAAACTATTCAAACACTAAATGTTGATTTTACACCTCAATCTTTCAATGTTTAAATATATCACCTCAAAAAAGATATGTTATTTATTATAAATTTATATATATATAAATTTATATACAGGGTGTCCCAAAAAGGTCGGGACACTTAAATATCTCGGGAAATATAAGTTTTACAGAAAAGTGTTTCAGACAAAAGTTAAATGGTTTAAAAATATCTA
>NW_017299817.1:629981-631986 GCF_001594075.2 Trachymyrmex cornetzi | reverse complement strand
AATTTTATAATAGACATCTAATAAATGAATTTATTAAGTATATGAACATATTTGTTGGAAGAATGAACTTTTTCATTGATTTAATTAAATGTTATATTAGTTATGATATATTTCAAGTACAGCATATTAATAAACAGTGATTTGTTATATTAATAAATCCAGTTATTAGCTAATAAAAAATACTCAATAAAATATTCATAATATCTATTAAAAGTTCATTATATCAATGAATTTAAAGTCAGTAAATGTCATTCATTGATATTATGAATAACATTTTTTTCAGTGTATTTACTGATCCTATCAGTTTGACTTTGGGTTGCGTAGCCAAGGTCAGATCAAGGTTACATTGATTTTCTGAAATGGATATCGCCGGCATTAGCATTACCCAAAATATTTAATTTTGGAGATTAGCCAGTCAAGGCGAGATCGGTCGATGGTCCGTGAATCTTGTTCTACCGCACAAACAAAAACATAATGCGTGGTATTACATATCTTGGGTAATGCTAGTGCCGACGATACTGTAACTTTGAAGCATTATAACTTGAAAAGTACTTCATGAAAAAATATTTCATTATAGCGTTTTGGAAAGCTCTCGACATCAGCTATTAGATTCTTGAATCAAAAATAGGGTGTTCCATTTAAGAAAATCAATGTAACCTTGACCTGACCTTGGCCATGTAACCCAAGGTCAAACTGATAGGATCATTAAATAGATATTTTTAAACCATATAACTTTTGAAACTCTGAAACACTTTTCTGTAAAACTTATATTTCCCGAGATATTTAGGTGTCCCGACCTTTTTGGGACATCCTGTATACATTTATTATAAATTTTATATAGTATACACAATATACATATAGTACAGTCTAAGAGTCTAGTCAGTAATGTGATTACAGTACATAACTGATAAATAATAAAAAAATCATTATTCTATTTTATAGTAAAGAATAGCACTCTCTGAAAATAGTGTTTCATCGAGACTCTCGAAAATCGAGACTCTCACGAGACAAGGCGAGATGAGACGAGACGAAACCGAGACCAACTTATGGCGGCGAGATCGAGACAAAGGTTTCGAGAGTCTCAGCCCGAGAATATCGTCTCGTTTCATTTTCTTATAATATAAGATGTTTCTATTCGGTAAATTCAGCGTCATCAAAAATATGTCTCATCAAATCAGAAAATACTCAGAAATTAAGACATAACAACAGACGAGCAGATTCATTATTAAGTCGATTTCAGTGTTTCCTTATAATAAGGCCCGCCTTAGAAAATAGTCGTCTGCTGGAACTGGCGTTGACGTCTGTGAAGCTGGCCCCTCAATGTCAAAATTTTGAAAAAATAAGACGAGTTCTGATTGCCCCCCGAAGAGTTCTAAAGTTCTATAGCACAATAAGGAAGAGTTCCATTTATTAAAGCAGTGAAAACACCATTTGAAGTAACGGGGGGGGGCAACTTCACGATTCTGCAACTTTGAAGGGCTATAACTTCTAAACCATTCATTTTAACACGTTGATCTATAGAGAACAATCGATAGAACTCTTTGAGGGGCTATCAAAACTCTCAACAAAATAAGAGATTTCCAAAATTTTTTTCAAAAAAATTTTATCAAAAAAAAATTTTTTTTATTGGAAATTCAACATTATGACACGAGTTCTGGTAGCCCCCCAAAGAGTTCTAACGATTATTCTTAACAACCAATGCGATAAAATCAATATTTAAAAAGTTCTAGTACTTTAAAGATGTAGATTTTGAATTTTTCCAAGTCCACGGGTTTAAAACATTTTTTTCGGAAATCCGGCGATTTCTTAAGAGTTCTGATAGCTCCCCGAAGAGTTCTAACAATTATCCTTAACAACAGTTGCTCTAAAATCAATATATAAAAAGTTCTACACTGTTAAAAATTTCTCAATGAATTTTAATTAACATGTAAAGGAAGCATGTGGTTATGCATGAAATTAAACGTAATGAATGATGTAAATAACAACTAAATTACAGTAGTCTTAA
>NW_017299817.1:613447-629696 GCF_001594075.2 Trachymyrmex cornetzi | reverse complement strand
ATTACACTTAATTTTTCAGTTACTGTAAACTTAAATCTCATTAACATGTGCATTAATAGTCCTTTCAGTTACAGAGAAATTAAACTTCATTCACCAATGTACATTAAAAGTTAATGAAATTTAAGAACATTTCTAATACATTGTAATAATACTTTAAAGTTTCAGATTTTGAATTTTTCCAAGTCCACACTGGTAAAAAATTTTTTACGGAAATCCTGTGTTTTCTTGAGAGTTCTGATAGCTCCCCGACGAGTTCTAACGATTATCTTTAACAACAGTTGTTCTAAAGAATTTTTTAGATATTGATTTTAGAGCAACTGTTGTTAAGGATAATCGTTAGAAATCTTCGGGGGGCTATCAGAACTCTCAATAAAACACAGGATTTCAGTAGAAAATTTTTTACCAGTGTGGACTTGGAAAAATTCAAAATCTGAAACTTTGAAGTACTAGAACTTTTTAGATATTGATTTTATTGTATCGTTTGTTAATAATAATCGTTAGAACTCTTCGGGGGACTACCAGAACTCGTGCCATAATGTTGAATTTCTAATAAAAAAAATTTTTTTTTGATAAAATTTTTTTGAAAAAAATTTTAGAAACCTCTTATTTTGTTGAGAGTTTTGATAGCCTCCCAAAGAGTTCTATCGATTGTCCTCTATAGATCAACGTGCTAAAATGAACGGTTTAGAAGTTATAGCCCTTCAAAGTTGCAGAATCGTGAAGTTGGCCCCCCCGTTACTTCAAATGGTGTTTTTATTGCTTTAATAAATGGAACTCTTCCATATTGTGTTATAGAACTCTAGAACTCTAGAACTCTAGAACTAATCAGAACTCGTCTTATTTTTTCAAAATTTTGACATTGAGGGGCCAGCTTCATAGACGTCTGACGTTGCAGGGATACTGAGAAAATCGCGCGCCATCTTTGCTAAGCATGGGTATATTGTCTGATTATTTTTCCACTAATCAGTAATATTGACGTCTCTGTTAACTCTACAGCTTCCCAGATATGAATCTATTTCGTTTGTCCATACAATCCTGTCCTTAAATAATCTCTTTATGTCTATATTTTCGTCATCACTCGATAGTACTGGTTGGACATCTTGCAGTGGTGCGACATAATATTTTTCCTTGAAAATGTTTTTGAATTTTTCTAAAGTCTCATCGATGATTTCTTTACCCCATTTGGTTAGATTTAAAGTTTCGACTTTGTGCCTTAGGTCCAGTATTAATACCAAGCAACATATCCAATTTGTTTGGCATAGTAGCACATTATTTTATCTTATGTTGCTTGATATGCATCCATCAGCGAATCTTCTAATACATTCCGGGTGTCTTGTTGTTCCAACTGCTTGGCAGTTGCTTCTATCTTATCGAGAATCATGTTGTACGCCAAGACCACCATGGGCAGTTTGGCATATTTATCTCCTCCTATCAACGTTGATATTGAAGCAAAATTCTTCAAGAAAGATGCAAATTTTTGTACAACTTCCCACTCATCTTCTATTAACTGCCATTGACTAAAAGCCGTTTCAACACAAATAGCATTGATGGATCGTTTCATATCCAAACTAGTTTTGAGCATGTTGTATGTCGAATTTCGTATATACATCGACAATCGGTGAAACATATTTCTCAGAAAAAAGATTACAGAAATTTCTGAACTTAATTTGTAGCTGTTCGGATTGTTTTAATTTTTTGAAAATCATTTGAAACTTGAAAAATGGCGAAAGTTGGTTGCATTTCTCAACCTTATCATTGGAATTATCACTGTCATCGTCATCTTCAAGTTCTTTATCTTCTTTGTACACCTTGAAGAGGATTATCGCACTTTAGATTTAAAACGTGCGTCACACATCTAAAATATTGATTTTATGGATCAAATTGAAATCCATCGTTGGCCATTAAATTTGTAAACTCTTGGATAAAAGTTGAGTTCGCTGCGCAATTGTCAACTGTAATACCCTGCACTTTGTGCAGAATACCATATCCTTTCAGGGAAGTAAAAAACATTTTGGCAATTTCCACACCGGAATGCTTACCGTTTGAAGTAACAAAATCCAAAGCAATGGAATGGTATTTAAAATCATCGGTAATAAAATGCCCTGTAATGCCGTAGTATGACTTTCCGTTGATTGCTGTCCATCTATCAATAGTAAACGAAATAGCAGAGGTATTTACTAATAAAATATCTTTAATTTTGCTCTGCATTTGCTCAAAAAGTTGTTCGGCCAGTTTCTTCAGTATGTCCCGATTTGGGACTTTTAAGTTTGGACTAATCTGCTCGAAATAATCCATAGTAAAATTGTCGTCGAAGAATGAGAAAGGTAAATATTTTTTCGCCACCCATTTTACCGTCAACACGTTAAATTGTTATTGAGTGAGATTTCCGCCAATGGAAATATTGGAATCAGATTTTGAAAATGATATCTAAAACAGTGTAATATTATGTAATATATAAAATTTATTAACGTATTAAAGCAGTGCAGGCACTACTAAATTCGTTAGAATATACGAATATAGCAACGTTAAAAATACAAAATTAAACGTTGAAATCCTCGAAAATAGATCAGGGTTGCCAAAGACCTGGAAAACCGGGAAAAGTCAGGGAAAAATGTAAAAAAGTCTGGAATTTTGAAATTTGTTCATAATTTCCTTAAATTGCTCCTATTCCAGATAATTGTTATAATTTTTTAATATTATATCTGACGTTTATAATGAAATACGTTCAAAACTTGCACACTTTAAACGATTTTAATAAAATAATTAAAATTTATATTTTATTCAGTATTTTTATTTGATCGCTCTTTTTCATAACTGCATTCTTTTTTCCAATACTAATTTATTTTTTGTTGGCTTGAATTTGCACCCAAAATTTTAGTATGCTATTAAGCCTTTTTTGCGTTGTTTCTAATAATATAGGCTAGTTTTCCTACAACTCTTGGCTTTAAATGTGTTAAAATTTACATATTTTATATTGGAAAGTTTTGCATTTTTATCTGAAAAATCTGGAAAAGTCAGGGAATTTTTAAATTTATTTTCTGTGACAACCCTGTAGATGTTGTTATTGTTATTTCTATTATTTCTAATATTATAACTTTTGATTCAGATGGTAAATCGTCTCTAATTTTTTTATATTACTTTTAAATGCAATTTAGAATATTCTGTATTTTTTTCAAGCAATTCTTATAATAACATATTGCATTTGCCTTCCAACTTCCTTAAAATTAAATGCAGTACTAGTATAAGTTTATGCAATTAACGCATAATTATTTTTATCTATTCTCTCGCAATTGTTTATTTTTCTTTATTTTTTTTTTATTTAAAGAAAACTGAACAAAACGTAACAATTCATTTTAGAAACTTTACACAAGCACATAGTTATTTGTCTGCAAAGCTATATTTAAAAGTAACATGTGCTACCTTCTGAAAAAATCTATGACTTTGTAGTTCGAAACTGGTGTACAAAATATTTCCTCGTATATCGTTGGGTGTACATTTTTTATGTGTTGGTTCAGGCCGGTTGTGTTTCCTCCAGTCATTTTGATTTGCCTTTTTCCGGATTTGCATAATTTACAAATGCCGAATTTCTTTTTGGTATTTGTAGGAATTGTAGGAAATTGTTGTGTAGTATTCTTTTACTCTCTTGCACCTTTTTACCAGAATATGTTCGTCGCCGCTGAATTGATCTTCCGGTATATAATCTTCATCGCTGCTCATGATGATGATAAACAAACGATGATGATAAACATACACAACTGAAGATTATGTAACGTAATCTATCCCGTTGAAATGAAAATGCGAGGACACGCGCGAAAAATGGCGAAAGACAATAACCAATGCAGCATAAACAAATGAAAAACTAGATATTTTGGCGCATTCGCACAGCTCCCCCTCCTAGTACGATAATTTCACGTCGCGCGGCGTATACGAGATCATGAAACGAGATCGAGACGAGATCGAGATGATATCAGTTGAGACGAGATCAAGACCTAATTATCGAGACTTTTCCGAGACGAGATCGAGATCAATGCACACGGAGAGAATTTTTTCTTAGAGTTTAACCTGAAAATATGATAGTCGTGGGACAACGTTGTATTTCGAAGAATTTTAATGTAAATCTCTCTCATTCATTAATAAAACTGAAATAAAGGAAGTAAAATAAGTTTGATTAATTTTATTGAAGTGCATGGTAAAAATCTTTAAAATATTATATTGTACCACAACTACCATATTTTCAGGGTAAATTTTAAAAGAAAATTCTCTCCGTGCAATTCTTGTCTCGTCTCGGAAAAGTGAAACACTATCTGAAAATTATTTACACGCTAACTTCATTTTTGTTTGATCGCATGAAGCATATATAAAGTAGATACACTAGACGATTGAGACCATTGTCTTGTTAATGGATTAAATTTCATACCACTAATCGATCTCGTTTCGCAATCATCTGCAAAAGAAAAGGATTAAGAAACACTTACATGGATAATTGCGAACGTGTTATCTAATACATAATATTATATAGATATGATTTTTACACACACATAATAAAATATTTTCTTTAAATATTTTTTTCTTAGATTTAATAGGAATAAAACATATCTGTTAAGCTAGCACTCCCCACCTCACAAAAAACCAAAATAGCACTTATGCCAGAATTAAGTGCTTATTATGTGCCAATTATGTGCTCTATTGCCAATTTTAGTGCTCAAACAGATTAACAGAAAATTGTGAATGAATATGGGGGCCGTGCTAGTTTAACATTAAAAGTTAGCACCTCCTTCATATAAATTAAATTAAATTACATACAAAATAAAAAAATTAGTACAGCAAAATTATATACTTTTTATGTGCTTTCAACATAACAGATCAAAATTAATGTAACTGTAATGGTTTAAAGATATACAGCAATAAAGTTTGATATGTAAATAACACCGGTACAAGAGTAAAGTACCAGTACAGAGGAGAGTACCAGTTACAGATGGCGAATTGATTGCTCAAATTGTTCCTTCACTTTTGCGCTTTCAAAATATCCACGACAAGATCATCCACGAGAAAATCACTCCCGAAGTGACCACCCACCGCCTCTCTACAAGAGTAAAGTGCCAGTTAAAATGAAGATAGCGAATTGGTTGTAGGCTTAAATTGTTCCTTCATTTATTTGTTCTCGAAATATGCACAACGAAATTTTGACGCTCGTACCAAGGAAAGTGGATAGAGGATGAGTGATCACTTTGGGGGTGATTTTCCAGTTTCAAAGGGAATGAGCACCAAAATCCCGTGCACATAAATAAAAGAATATTTTAAGCCTAAAACCAATTCGCTATCTATATTGTAACTGGTACTATACTCTGGTATCGATGTCATATGTATCAAGTTTTATTACCGTATATCTTTTAAACCGTTACGATTACATTAATTTTGATTTGTTATGTTAAAAGCACATAAAAAGCATATAATTTTGCTGTATTAATTTTTTCATTTTGTATGTAATTTAATGAAGGAGGTGCTAACTTAACGTTAAGCTAGCACCCTCACATTCAATCGCGATTTTCTGCTAAACATTTCCAGCACAAAAATTGGCATATATTAGAGCATATATGTAATAAGCACATAAAAAGCACTTAATTATGGCATAAGTGTTATTTTAATTTTTTTATGGGGGGGAATGCTAGCTTAACAAACATGAATAAAACTTACAGCTCTTTAACATATGTTGAACTTTATGAGGAGTAATAAATTTATTCCATTTCAAAGTACCGTAAGGTACACATTTCATAATTATTTATTCGGTAATTACAATAGTAGATAGCCAAGATGTTAGAGTTTTGTTTATTGTAGTTATGAAAATTGATTTTCCAGGTTTCATAATTTTCACACATTTCTGTAGACAATATTTGAAAAATATTTGATTTTTATGTAATATTTATCAATCTAATAGTATTAATAAATCTTCTATTTTTTTATTACAATATTGTACCTTTAAAAATAATTGTGGGTCAGATACATGCTCCAAAACTTCAGAAGATACGACAGCATCATATCTGCTGTTTTCGCTCTTCTTATGAGCAAAATCTTCCACGGTTGTGTGAATGTAATTCACTCTTTCTGATATGTTGGGATCTAATTTTAAATGCTCTTTAGCAACACTTATTAATTCTGCCGATACGTCTATTCCAGTTACTTGAGCTCCTGCTCTAGTTAAACCCTCGGCCATTATACCTCCACCACAGCCAACATCTACAATCTTGATTCCTTTCAAAGGAAAATTTGAATTCTGTATTTTGATTCCAGCGTTTACCAATCCATCTTTCACAAACTGTATTCTGAAAGGATTATATGAATGGAGGGCAGTTACTGGGCCGTTCTCGTTCCACCATAAGTTTTTCATAATTGAGAAATGTTCAACTTTCTTAGGATCTATCGATGATATTGATTTGTCAGTTTTGTTAACGTACATGATATTTCTTGACAATCTGTAATTCAAACTTTCTTTTTGACTGATAAAATGTTTTTATGTGACTATATTACATAAAAATAAAATTAATGTTCTAGTCATGCATTACTATCTACTTATAGTCTACAGATAAAATATATAAGATTAAGATTGATATTTTTCATAATACGATTAAATAATTATATATTTACAATAATATGTCATTGATTATCATACTTATTTCGGGGAATGCTTTTCCACGATCCGTTGAAACATTTGACAACGTTTATAGTTATCATGTCTATATTTAAACACAATTGCATTTATAATTTAAAAAATGAATTTTATCAACTCTCCGACAAGCAATGAAAATACACAACAGAATATATATCTGAAACTTATTTATAAATTTTACTGTAAAATCTAGATAATTAGATCTATCACTGTTAAATTTTATAGGGTCAAATTAACTTAATGTGAGTCGCCACTGCTCCTATTAAATCGTTATTTTTAACTATCGATATTATTGAGTAGGAGCAGTGGCGACTCACATTAAGTTAATTTGACCCTATAAAATTTAATAGTGTGATACAAAAAAATAATAATGAACACGTAAAATTACATGCTTTGTCACGTAAAATTTGTCCGTTAATATGAATATATAAAAAACTTTTAAAATTGGTAAAAGTACCGATTAGGAGGACCCTCCTCCAATGACCTTGACCTTGACATATGTTGTCAAGATCATGACTCTGAGTAATCTCCAACAGGTTTTAGCCGTCGCTCGCCCTCCGTGAAAAAGTTATTAATAATCAAAGTTTCAAAAATAGCGTCTTATTTCAATACAGTTTTATTCAATATTTAAAGCATCTAATGGATACATCATATTCATAATTTAAAAAAAGATATCAATTCTTTCGTCAAAATTATATATTCTTTTAAATAAGAATTTGGCAAGATAATATATATTTTTGAAATATATATGGTACATATATGCATATATACATATATGTATATGCGCATAACTCACCTTCGACTCTTACCCCTCTTCCCCCCTGCTTCAGGGGCGCCCGACTCTCACCTCCGACTCTGAGGAAGGGTGGGAGTCGATGGTGAGAGGTGTGCCCCCGAAGCAGGGGGGAAGAGGGGTAAGAGTCGAAGGTGAGAGTCGTGAGCCCCTGAAGTAGTGGGGAGGGGGAGTGAGAGAAATGAGTCCCTAAAGCAGGGGAGAGGAGGGGTGAGAGTCAGGGTGAGAGTCAGGGTGAGAGTCAGGGTGAGAGTCTTGCGCCTCTTTGCAGGGAGAGAGGAGAGTGAAAGTCGTAACTTTTTAAGGAATAACGAGCGGCGGCTAAAACCTGGAGATTACTCAGGGTCATGATCTTGACAACATGCGTCAAGGTCAAGGTCATTGGAGGGGGGGGGGGATCTCCTAATCGGTTCTTTTACCCTTTTATTTTTTGCTGTACTCAATATTTACTAGCTTAAATATTAACACTGATAAAAAAAAGAATGGTTATTTTGATAAATTTAAAGTTTGCACACACTAAATATAGATTCATGACATTAGTAAATATTTAAAAAAAAGCATGAATTTAGAAAAAATTTGAATGCACTTTGATAATACTAGTTTACAAAATGTTTTTTTAATTATTTTGAATAAGACAACGTGTTTCGAAAACGATATCTATAAGCTGCAAGTAAAAAATTTTTATAGGAAATGAACGATATATTCATGGTGTTTAATTGGAATTTCAAGATAACATTAACCTTCTTTATAAAAAAATTTTAAATATTGTCAGAAAAGTCATTGTTGGACAAAAACCTTAATTATCTTGAAAATAATGTGTTAAAATTTTTTGTCTTGCGACATCGTTTTCAGCATTTAAAAATGTATAAGAAACACATATTCTGAATCAAAGTAATTTCTTGCAGTAAACTAGAATCTTGCAATTTCGGACACCAACATATCGAAAAAATAAAAATAAACCAGGTATATATTTGTACTACACTTTTTGATACGTATTGGATTAAAGTCAATTAAAACATAACAGAAAGAAACGAAACGAAGGGAAATAAAAATTAATACGTATTCATATTTATATCCATAAATTAATATAGTATATCGATGAATTTTTTGCATTTTAAACATTTTGTATTTACGTAAAATGATGACAAATGAGTGTATTTTCATTAAAATTTAATGTGATATGATAAATAACTTACTTTACAGTAATTGCTCCAACTTGTATCTATACTATTCCGTGTAAAGGTTAAAGCGGTCTGATTTTAGAAATAGTGATCAGATAATTTAAGTTAGGTCAAATTTTAAAGTCAGATAACGCTTATTATTTGCTAAAAATTTATTATCAATTATTTATGATCTAGCTGTTAATCTGATTATCATACAATAGGTAGTACTTTTGCGAAAATAGCGATTGTTTGTAAATCTAATAATTATCTTCCTATGAATGTAGACTTTTAAATGAATGAATAAGAATTGTGGTTCTATTATTTAAAAAAATATATCTAATTGCTAATTAGAAAACCAAATAGAAAACGGGTGAGGAATTCTAATTATTAACCAGTCTTACTGGCTAGATACTAATTAAATTAGTCTCTGTGAAGTTAACACCTCAACTTCAAAAATCGGAAATTTTAATAACAGTACTGCTTGCACCCCGAATAGTTCTACAGCTCCTGATAGGTTTTATTAATAGTATCGTTGATTTAGGCCAAAAATTTAAAAAAATAAAAACATGCGGTGCTAACTTCACGTGGCACCACAAGATTCGTGAAATTTTTTCGATTTTTTTTACGGAATCTTACAGTACTCGAAGAGTATTAGAGTTCCTGATAGATTAAAACAAGAGTTACGGTTAGTAAATATTTTTAAATAAATTTAAAAAAAAGAGCTAACTACTCAAGTTTTAAAAAATTAATTTTTTTTGTGCCGTTTTTTAGTACTCGAAGAGTTCTATAGTTCCTGATAAGTTTTAGTGACACCACCGGCCATTTTAATATGTTTAAACAATTTTTTAATCCCAGCGCTGCACCGCACGTCAAGAGTAAAGTACCTCTAAACAGCCAGTACTGGCCGACTTTTCGGCTTTATCCGACAGTACTGCGATAGTACCGAAGACTTATGTAGGTTTCGACCCGAGTACTCCTCGTTTAATAAGTTTAAACGATTTTTTAATCCCAGCGCTGCACGTCAAAAGGGAAGTACCTCTAAACAGCCAGTACTGGCCGACTTTAGGTGCTAGCTCTTTTTTTAAAATTTATTTAAAAATATTCACTAACCGGAACTCTTGTTTTAATCTATCAGGAACTCTAGTACTCTTTGAGTACTATAAGATTCCGTAAAAAAATTGACTTTCACGAATCTTGCGGTGCCACGCGAAGTTAGCACCGCATGTTTTTATTTAAAAAAACTTTTGGCCTAAATCAACGATACTATTAGGTGTTAAACTTAATTCCTATCGCTCGCTACTAGAGGGTGCTGGCTCCAACGCTGGCGAGTTTCGACGATGAAGTCATATGTCTTTTGTAGTTTAGACATCGCTGAAAGTGATTCAATCCTCACAGGTTAGATTTCTCGACGCCAAAGAGATTTTCCAATCGATTGAAAATGAATCGCGATAAGCTGTTTTTCCGATGTGTGCTTCTTCACTACTTCGACCTCAAGAAAACCGCAGCTGAAGCGCATCACTTATTATCCGAAGTGTATGGTGATGAAACTCCATCGGAAAGAACATGTAGAGTTTGGTTTGAACGCTTCCGAAACGGTGATTTTGATGTGAGAGACAAAGAACGTCCAAGACAGCCGAAAAAATTTGAAGATGTCGAGCTGCAAGAATTGCTTGATGAGAATCCAGCTCAAACGTTTTTAGAGTTATCGAAACAGTTAAATGTTACTCCAAAAGCCGTCTCAAAACGCTTGCATGCCATGGGAAAGATCCATAAGGAAGGGAAATGGCTATCACATGAGTTGTCAGAAAGTGCCATTTCGAATCGTTTGTCTATTGCGACTTCTTTGCTTGCCAGGTAAAGAAAAAAAGAGTTTTTTTGTGGCGCATCGTGACTGGCGATGAAAAATGGATTTATTTTGATAATTCCTAGCGGAAAAAAATCATGGGTGGACCCCGGTTAACCATCTGCTTCAACGCCGAAGAGGAATATTCACGGGCATAAGACCTTGCTGTGCGTTTGGTGGGACCAGGAAGGTGTGCTGTTTTATGAACTCTTGGGTCCAAATGAAACCGTTACAGCTGATCGCTACAAACAGCAATTATACCGATTGAGTGACGAATTGATGCAAAAAAGATCATCCGTAGTCAACAATTGACGCAAAGTCATTTTGTTGCATAATAACGCTCGACCGCATATCGCAAAAAACGTGAAGCAGTCACTTCGAGAGCTTGAATGGGAAGTTCTGCCGTACCCAGCGTACTCTCCAGACTAGGCACCGTCGGATTACCATCTCTTACGATCGATGCAACACGCACTTACGAACACACACTTCTCCAGTTACAACAAAGTCCAAAAATGGGTGAATTAATGGATCGCCTCGAAAGACACCGCGTTCTACCGTCGTGGGAAATCACGTCTCTGTTATCGGAGAGATGGGAAAAAGTAGTAGAAAATGGAGGAAATTACTTTGATTAAGGTGATTCATTCATCTTCCGTTCGAAACAAATCGATTTTCGAGACGAAAAAACGATAGGAATTAAGTTTAACACCTAATATTAATAAAACCTATCAGGAACTGTATAACTCTTCGGGGTGCAAGCAGTTACTGTTATTAAAATTTCCGATTTTTGAAGTTGAGGTGCTAACTTCACAGAGACATTAAATTAGGCGTAGCATGTTTAGAAAAGGATTGATTTTCTTGTTGCCTTGTTCTCTTTTGTTTGTTACTTCAATTTTCTTGTTCTTCTGCTAATTTTTTTTTATAACTACTAATTGTCTATTTTTGCATTTTTTTAACTAGACATACAGAGTGTCTGGTAAAGATCGTCACAACGCTTAAAGGTAGATCTTTGAGATTATTTTGAGACGAAAATGAATACCCCCCCCCTCAAATATTAAGACTATAATAGATTATAATTTTTTAATGATTAATTAAAGTTATATAACGAATTATATACTGTCTGAAGTTCGTGCCTTCAGACAGTATACAATGCAAAATACCAACCACGTTTGACAATGAATGCGCGAATTAGACGATATGATTCGTTAACTTTTTAAATGCTTATAATTTAACAACTATTATAGTTCCAATATTTTGGTATCAGAATTTTTGTCTTCAAATAATCTTAGGAATCTATCCTTAAACATATTACGGTCTTTACCAGATATTCCGCACATTTTGTATTCACATAATAATTCAATAAAGTTTTCTTTCTTGAATATTTACTTTTGTATCAAATCTTTGATTTGATTATATATTTTATGCATTGTTATACTTTTTTGTTGTAACATTGATCTAAGAAATGTATTGATCTCAAATCAATGAAATATTATATTTTGGGCAAAATTATCCCAAGCTCTGGTAACATTGTTCCAAAGTTTTAAAACAATTTCTTAAATTTTTATCAAATTAAAGAAACTTTAAATATTAACTCGAATTAAATTAGAGAAAGTGGCTTAAAAATAAAAATATAAACAATAAGGAGCATTCAGCCACAACGCTAGATGTCTTTTGCTAAAGTCATATATTTGAAAATTAAAATTATAAAACGTAGACGTTTCGGTCAATATTTGACCATCCTCAGTAGAATAAATTGTAAACACAACGAAAACAATTGATAAAATTTCAAAAGTCCAAATGAAAGATAGATACGCTTATCATTCGCTAGTTTAACATTAAATGCGCCGAATATATGAAAAATAAGATGCGAGATTTCATTAAACGAAAATTTTCCTTATAAGTTGTAAGATAAGTCTTCTATTTGTCAAGTTGTGATTTACATTCTTGTTTGTTATTTGGAAATCACGTTATCAGACAAGAATGTAAATCACAACTTGACAAATAAAAGACTTATCTTACAACTTATAAGGAAAATTTTCGTTTAATGAAATCTCGCATCTTATTTTTCATGTATTTGGCGCAATGTTAAACTAGCGAATGATAAGCGTATCTATCTTTCATTTGGACTTTTGAAATTTTATCAGTTGTTTTTGTTGTGTAACAACTTATTCAAATATACTGAGGATGGTCAAATATTGACCGAAACGTCTACGTTTTATAATTTTAATATTTAAATATGATGCCATTTGCATCCCTATAAGCTTCAATCCTCTATCTCGTACCGTTTAGAAGTTATTTAACCACGGTTGCAATAAATTTAGTGCAAAAATGAAAATAAGAGGGATAATCTCCAATGGCCTTCATCTTGATAAATGTTATCCAGGACATGATCTTGAACAGCATTCAAGAGGTTTTAGCCGTCGGATAATTTGCGTAATGCTAATGTTAACTGTACTGTAACTTTCGAGTCTTATAACTCCAAAAGTATTTCATTAAAAAATATTTTATTATAGTGTTTTGGAAAGCTCTCGAGATGTGTTATAAGAATATGCAATGAAAAATAGGATGTTTCATTTAAAAAAATTGATCTGACCTTGACCTGACCTTGAAGACGCCACGCAAGGTAAAACGGATATGATCAGTAAATAGATCTTTTTGAAGACCTACAACTTTTGTCTGAAACACTTTTCTGTCATACTTCTATTTTCTATGATATTCAAGTGTCCCGATACTTTTTTCCTGTATATATATCAGTAGTGTCTCAGATCTATGATATTCAAGTGTCCCGATACTTTTTCCCTGTATATATATCAGTAGCGTCTCAGATTTATCGTGGTTAATATCCGAACGTTTCGGCACATAGTCACATTTGAGATAATTAAATTTAAATTAAGAATATATATTGTATTCATAACATCTAAACTTGGACTGATTATTAGTCTTCTTTCTCATATTTATGTATATCATTTACACGATCGTATTTATTCTGATATAACTACATTTTATAGTCACTTTTGGGGACAACTATGAATTTATAATTGTTTTAACCATGCATATTGTAGCTTCGACATTGAGCTGTGATTATTACAATTATATATGCATTCATGTAACCATATTACATGGTTATCTTACACACAAACGGGATTTGCATATAGTAAATTATAAAATATTATAAAATATTGTGATAAGGAACATAATTCAAAATACAAGACATCATATGCTTATATATAGTTATTTACGATTTACATGTAATGATATTTCTCTCTCTCTCTCTCTTTCTCTCTACCTTTTATGTATAATTATACAGTTTGACTTCTCTCAGGAGTTGAAAACTTGTGAAATAATATACATGAAAAAGGAAAATAATAATTAAATAAGTTCCTCATAAGTCTTTTTTTTATATAGAAGCATAGACGAATATTATTTTCTTATAAAGGAACATGGGATTTAATAATTTTCTGTTAAATTTTTTAATCATTTTACAAGTTGTGAAACTTATGTGTAAAATTTAATAATTCTAATAACAATAATTGCTAACGCTATTAATAATTAATCAATGGTGTCAATAAAAAGAATGTAATATTAACTGTAAATGCAGATCCTTGATCAGATCAATATGCGTAGTTACGAGCCTGAACACGTGAACTTTACGCGACACACACGATTTATGTATGGAAATGTTAAATCCATCATTACATTCATCATTGCAAGTTGTGTCGATATCATGACACTTCAAAATTTATAAGGCCATTACGCATGAGTTTTTATAATGACTGTTACATTACAAACCTGAACTACTGTCAGAAATAGATGAATATTCTGAAATTCAGATTTTTCTTTCTTGATGTAAAAATCGAAAAGTTGAAATTTTTATTTGATTGTAGTTCATCCGAAAAAAGAAAATATTGTGAAAACTTCAAAATTGTGAATTAATCGGATTAAAACTGTACAAGTTATCATGGCTATCATTTTGGAAAATACTCTTGGAAAATACTATATAACAAGCAAATATATACATCGTTAGCACTAAAACCTATGTCATTTTCGACCCATCTGAGAGATTTTGTTTTTTAATTAATTTACATATATGGAGCTTCAGATTTTTGTGACTTTTCATAAATAATTATAATCAATTACAAGTAATTTTACTTTTATGATGATCTCCTTCGTAAAAAGCCAGATTTAACTAGAACCGCGATTAGGAATTTAGACTCAATTTAGACCTGCGGTTCTAGTTTTTAAAATCACTTAATTTAAAAAGTCACATAATAATATATTCTTTTTCTTCTATTTCGATCATTCAATTCTTTAAAATTTGATAACTATAAAATAATGATAGATGAAATTATTTCTAATATTATGCGATTTTTCGAATATATTGAAGTAATTTTAATGATATATAATGCCAATATGAACCAACACAAGGTATTAGGAATGTGATATAACCAAAACTTTATTAGGCAATTGCGGTACGCGCTTCGACCCTCATTTCTCTTTAGTACATAAATTAATGACGCAAAAACAATTAATTACACTGTCCGACGTGATTTTTGCTATTTGAACAAAAGATACCATATCCGGTGTATTTTCGCGCGCTGAATACGAATCCGGTAATGAAATTGCTTAATCACGTCAGGTTTGTGAGAAAAGTAAAGTTAAAGGTGTCAAAATTGACGGTCTTTGACATATTTGTGATTTTTTTTGCTAGCGAAGTAAATTTTTTTTTCTACTTTCATTTACGCCATCTTAAAGTGCCAACTTTTATCTTTAAAATATATTTTTTTTAACACCATACATTTTTTTTTCACCGAGGTAATTTCTGCGTAGTCACGCAAAGAAAAATGTTCTGTGCCAAAAATGTTATTGAAGAAAAAGTTTTAATAATTGTGTGATGATTTTAGTAGCAAGGTTTTTAAGGTCACTAAATTCGAATTTGAAGTTAAATTTTCGAAATTTAAAATGGAGGATTCAATATGGCGGAAAAATTTGTCATCGCAAAAAATTTTTATCACAAAAATTTGTCATTTGCGCTTTAATTTAATTTAAAAAATATTGTTTACAACGGATTTAGTTAAAAACCTTGCTACTAAAATCATCACACAATTCATAAAATTTTTTTTTCAAAAACATTTTTAGCACATAACGTTTTTCTTTGTGCTACAGTTTTTCTTTGTTACTACGCAGAGATTATCTCGGTGAAAAAAAACGTACGGCGTTAAAAAAATATAGGTAAATATCTAGATCAGAGGACACCCCCCCCCCCCATGACCTTGACCTTGACTTATGTTGTCAAGGTCATGACCCTGAGTGACCTTCAACAAGTTTTAGCCATCGCTCGTTATTCGTTGTAAAGTTATGAACAAAAAAAGTTCACCTATATAACACGAGAATTCTCTGCTTTAAAATATGTTTGATAGTTCACTGTAGGGGATGCCGCGCCGACGACTGTGACTTTAACATATATCATCAAGGTCATGATCCTGAAAGACCTCCAACAAGTTTTAGATGGCTTTCATCTTTGACTCTCACCCCCACTCTTCTACAAAGAGGCGCACGACTCTCACCTTCGACTCTCAACCCCTCTCCCCCCTGCTTCAGGGGCGTACGACTATCACCTTCGACTCTCACCTTCGACTCTTTTCGACTCTCCCCCCCCCCTGCTTCAGGAGCGCACGACTCTCACCTTCGACTCTCACCCCTCCCCCTCCCCCTTGCTTCAGGGCCGCACGACTCACCTTCGACTCTCACCCCTGAAAAGTCGTGCACCCCTGAAGCAGAGGGGAGGAGAG
>NW_017299817.1:611987-613357 GCF_001594075.2 Trachymyrmex cornetzi | reverse complement strand
TGAAGGTGAGAGTCGTGCGCCCCTAAAGCGAATTGATAAATTCTTTGATATCATGAGTGCAATATATATATATATTTTTTTTATGTCCACTAGATATAAATATTGATTAAAATTCTTAATTTAGATGTATGTACTGTGAGAACTCTTTATTTTAAAATTTAAATACTAAAACTTATTGGAGGTCACTCAGGGTCATGACCTTGGCAACATATATCGAGGTCAAGGTCATTGGGAGACGTTCCCTACAGTGCACGACTATCAAACATATTTTAAAGAAGGGAATTCTCATGTTATATAGCTGAACTTTTTTTGTTCATAAATGTTTAACGAATAACGAGCGACGACTAAAACTTATTGAAGGTCACTCAGGGTCACTCATGAGCTTGACAACATATGTCAAGATCAAGATCATTGGGGGGGGGGGTCCCCTGATCTAGATATTTACCAAAATATATTTTAAAGATAAAAGTTGATACACTTTAAGATGACGTAAACGAAAGTAGAAGTAGAAAAAAATTTACTTTGCGCTAGCAAAAAAATCACAAATATGTCAAAAAACGTCAATTGTCAAAAAACGTCAATTTTGACACTTTTAATTTCACTTTTCTCAAAAACGTGACGTGATAGAGCAATTTCATTGCCGGATTCGTGTTTAGCGCGCGAAAATACATCGGAAATGGTATCTTTTATTCAAACAGCAGAAAAAAAAGTCTTAAAACATCGGGCAGTGTTATTAGTAAGATCGCATTATGACGGTCCAATCTTAACGGAAAATTGTACATCAAATTGACAGATTTGCAATAGAATACAAATATAATATTTTATTATTTGGACAGAGAATCATGTCTTAAGGTCACTTACATGTAACGTTGAATCGGAAAAAACATGGGATTGCCTACTGCGTTGTTGAATTAAAATTTTACTGTATGTAAACAAAATTAATTAGATATTAATTACTAGTCACTATTAAAGTTATTAATTACTAGTCACTATTAAAGTTATTAGTTAGATATTAATTACTAGTCACTATTAAAGTTATTAAGGAAAATTAATAAGAACAATTAAAATTTACATAGCAAGTATAAAAACGATGTCAACAGTTCAAACACTCGACGGAAAATGAGACATTAAAAAACAGATAAAGTCATTTTAAAAACACAGTACGCAATCGTATATAAAGATCGACAATAATAGAGGAAAGTCGCCGATACTGATAGGTCTCCTAAAGTAACATCCTCTTATTTCTCAGAAACTAACTATTGCACTTTATTAATACTAATAAAATCATGATCTGTTTAGCTAATTAAAAAAGTACAAACTCATAATTCATATATTTGTGACTTATTTCTATACCAAATCAGCTAAAAACA
>NW_017299817.1:540853-611802 GCF_001594075.2 Trachymyrmex cornetzi | reverse complement strand
TGTATTTCGAAGAATTTTAATATAAATCTCTCTCATTCATTAATAAAATTACAATAAAGTATAAAATAAGTTTGATCAATTTTACTGAAGTGCATGGTATAAATCTTTAAAATATTGTATTGTACCACAATTACCATATTTTCAGGGTAAATTTTAAAAGAAAATTCTCCGTGTAGTTTCATAAATTAGTTTTCTTTACAGAACAGGATATATCTTTATTTATAGAATAGGAATGTTGGTATTATTGCCTATTATGTCAGTTTTGGAGCCAATTTTGTCAGACGCTTATTTTTGCATAACTTACGAAAAACTTAATTATTGCAAAATTACAAACAATATTATAAAAATTACTTACACTATCTGATAGAAGACACTATTTATTTTGTATTTATGTTTTTGAAGTTGTGTTTTTATCTTTTGTTTAAGAAATACTGTTTATAAACAAAGTGGTATATCGGTATCAGTGACCTTCCTCTAAAATTAAGATTGTTTTTTATGTGATAATAAGGAGAAACCACTACGTCTCTTTAAATAAATTCTCATATAGTGAGTCAAGAGATAAAGTGTTATTTTGTGAAGGACCGTATACAGGGTCTTCAAAAAGTCTGGAAACGCTAAAATATCTCAGAAACAATCAACTCTAGTGAAAAATATATAAAAGCAAAGTTATAGAACTTCAAAAAATCTACCTAACCGATGATAAAAAGTTGACCTTGGATGGAGTCTGCAAGGTCATATGAAGGTCAAGTTGAATTTTTTAAACAGAATCCTCCTCTTTTTATTATATAGTCTTATAACTTATTTCAAGAGCTTTTCAAAACACTATAATAAAATATTTTTTCATTAAATACTTTTCGAGTTATAAGGCTTGAAAGTTACAGTATCGCCGGCATTAGCATTACGCAAGGTGTCCGACCGACGGTTAAAGTCTCTTGAATATTGTTTAGAATCTTGTCCTGGATAACATTTGTTAGGATCAAGATTTGAAGATTATTCCTCTTATTTTCATTTTTGCACTAAAAATTAATTTTTACTTAAAAATGAAAATAAGAGATATAATCTCCGTTCCTACAACTTTGTTCATATATTTTTTTTTCGCTAAAGTTAATCGTTTTCGAAATAAAGCAAGTATTATATAAGGGCCACGAGCCAATAACAATTTATGAAATATTCGTTTATTTAAATAAATGTTTCGACCTCTTCATCGGGTCATCATCACTGTTAGTATTTAAAATCTATAAATTGTTTATCGTAGTTGTGTAAACCAAATTATTAACATTTTCAATATTAGTATTTAAATTCTATGAAACGCAAAATATAATTACGCAAGCCAGGCCATCAACCCTCAAATTTCGCATGTATGTGTAACATAATTTCTTCAGATCACTTAGTCCATTCATTATAATATATATCATTGTGTAATTCGAGAAGTAATAAAATTCCAGAAAGAATATGCACTCCGTTTATCTTAAACCCAATAAAAAGTTCCGTAGTTACAAAGCAATCATTTATTTAAAAAAAATAAAACAGTTGATGCAGCAAAATGCGATGTCTGGTTAAACTTTAAAAACGAAGAACCAAAAGTATATTATATGTGAATCCATTTCTAGTCAAATTTTAAAATCGAAGAAAATTAAATTTTCTTATCTGTGTATCACTAATGAACTTTCAATATTATATGACAAATACAAATCGAAATATTTTAGTATTTCCAGACTTTTTGAAGACCCTGTAGAAATTGAATTTCGGTTGAATTGCTTGAAAATATGATATTTTGTAGATATTGTCGTTTTGATAAAAAGTCTCCATTGATACGACTTCCTGTAATGAATCGTTTGACCTCCACGAGGCGTCACTTGTCGAAACGAACTAATACAATTTTTTATTTTCAACGTGCATTCCGTCATTATTCGTACTTTCTATGTATATTTTTAAGTAAAAAGTTATAATATTCATTTGATTGTTTTTCACAAATCGAGGTGCTTTTGATTATTGTGAGTTTTGTATTACAAGATTCAATAGAAAAATATTTTTTAATAATAATAAATAATTTTCTTACAAGAAAGAAATATTTAACTGATAAGAACTAATAGTATAAGTAGTTACGAGGCTGACGCCAACACCGGATTTAGCAGCCGAACATCGGAATCCAGCGGCATAGAACACGGCGGGGGCATCAAAATAAAATTAATTATTTTCTAATGCGGATACTTACATGTTGACTAATAATGGTTTCTGAAACGCTGACAATTTTTTTATAGCTTCCCTAGATGTGTTCCTAATGAATTAGCAAAAAATGCGCGTTTGACCACCTTTTGAATTTTCAAAAAAAATTAACATTTCGTTAAACGGGGTCCGTAGTCTCAATTATTAATCTATAATTAATAAACTAAAGTTGTCAAACGCTGAAACCTTTTTTACAGTTTCCCTAGATGTGTTTCTAATAAATTAGCAAAAAATTCGCGTTTGACCATCTATCGTTTATTTTTTAATTATAGATTAATAATTGAGACTACGGACCTCGTTAAACGAAATGTTAATTTTTTTTGAAAATTCCGCTGCTGGCTTCAGCCTTGTTAAAAAGTTATAAAAACAACTGAAAAGTTCTAAAAAAAATTGTAAAAGTAGTTGTAAAAACAACTGATTTCAAGAGTAGCTAAGATAAGGAATTATGTAATAGGTTACAGAAGTTCAAGCACGATCTCGGGATAAAGACGTGCATAAAGATTCGTTGCGTACAAACCGGATGTTCATTGAAATGAGATAGCAATATTTTGGCTGGCGCACAGGCCCTTGATTTCTTTCTGGATTGACTCTCCCAATTTGTGGAGATCACGTGTTGGGAGCGGCGGCGTTTCGGGAAATATGTTAGCAAGCGGATTAAGAATCACAAGCGTCAACAATCGCTTTTAACTATGCCGCCACCGCGATTTCTTCCTGCCAAGATCTGGAGTCTCCTGTCGTCCGTATACGTGTAAGCGCGCGCGTGATCCTTTAATTTTGTTCCACCACGATTTCGTATTGTCGTGCACGATGATTTCTCGAGTTCTACACAGATATCCTTATAGCTTTTTTGTGAGAAATAATTAAGTCAATATTATCCTTTTTATATTAATTTTTTTAATTAAAAATATATACAGAAAGAGCAAATAACGTAGAAATGCACAATACTCGTTGAAAATAAGATATTGTAGTATTAGCCCGTTTTAAAAAATGACGCCTCGTAAAGGTCAAACGGTTTATTACAGGGGGTCCGTGCCTATGGTGACTTTTTATTAGGTGTACAACTTTGCTTCTGCCGTTTTCCTATAGATGGCTTTAGCGGTAAGTGGTGGTCGAAATAAATAGATCATAGACGTCATACAATAAATTTGGGCATCTGTCAACATAACCCCATAGATACATTAGTCGATTTGTGTCTGCATCATAAAGTTATTCTCGATTAAAAATGTCAGTTTACGAGCTAAATTCTCGTCATTTGCGGGAGGTTTTAATTTTCTGCTTCAATATGAAGAAATCTGCGGCTGAGGCTCATCGAATGCTCTCAAATACTTATGGTGAGGCCACTATTAGTGAAAGAACGTGTCGTGAGTGGTTTCAACGCTTCAAGAATGGTGATTTTGACGTCGAAGATCGGCATAGCGGTGGAAGAGAGAAGGTTTTCGAAGATGCAGAATTGGAGGCATTACTTGATCAAGACTCGTGTCAAAATCAAGAAGAATTGGCACGATCATTCGGAGTAACTCAACAAGCCATTTCAAAACGCCTTAAAGCCATGAGAATGATTCAGAAGCAAGGAAATTGGGTGCCGTACGAGTTGAAGCCGAGAAATGTTGAACGGCGTTTGTTTGCTTGTGAACAGCTGCTTGAAAGGCAAAGACGGAAGTGATTTCTGCATCGCATTGTGACTGGGGACGAAAAATGAGTTCATTACGATAACCCCAAGCGCAGAAAATCATGGGGAGTTCCCGCCCATGCTTCCACGTCGACAGCCAAACCGAATATTCACGGCTCCAAGGTCATGTTCTGTATTTGGTGGGACCAACTTGGCGTAGTGTATTATGAGCTGTTAAAACCGACTGAAACAATCACAGGCGATCGATATCGAACGCAATTGATGCGTTTGAGCCGAGCATTGAAAGACAAACGGCCGCAATACAACGAAAGACACAATAAAGTGATTTTACAGCATAACAATGCTCGATTCCATGTTGCGAAAGTGGTCAAGACATACTTGGAAACGTTGAAATGGGAAGTCCTACCCCACCCGCCGTATTCTCCAGACGTTGCTCCCTCTGACTATCACTTGTTTCGATCAATGGCACACGGCCTGGCTGACCAGCACTTCCGGTTTTATGAAGAAGTAAAAAAATTGGATCGATTCGTGGATCGCCTCAAAAGATAACCAGTTTTTTCCACGCGGGATTCGTACGCTGCCCGAAAGATGGGAGAAAGTAGTGGCCAGCGATGGACAATACTTTGAATCATAAATGTATAACTAGTTTTTTACAATAAAGCCTCGAATTTCGGAAAAAAAACGGCGGAAGTAAAGTTATACACCTAGTATCAGGATGACAAAATCTACAATATATTAAATTTTCGGGCAATTCAACCGAAATTCAATTTCTATAAGATTTGTGCGGGGTCCTTTATACTATTTTTTTGTTTCTTTATGTAAATTATTTTTGACAATAGTCTTTTACTTAAGGAGATTCTCGCTCTACTTCCTAGTCAATAGACAGTTTATTTATAATATGTAAAATAATTAAAATAATGGAATAAAAAGATTACTAACAATATCTTATGCTATTATACATAATTATTGTTAATTTTATGTTACTAAATATTTTCAAATTGACAAAATAAAAGTTGTAAGATGCTCATTTGATGTATACGTATCATCTATTTGACATATATTCTAGCTTTTTTCATTGAAGAATATAAATTTCTTATAAACTGTACGTCAATTTAAATGAAACTTTACAAAAACAAACTTGAGTGTTTACTTTATAATTATAATGATTTTTAAATTGCTGTCTTATACGCAAGTGTCTCAATTTAAAAGAGAATAACTACAGAATAAGGCTATACTTTCAACTTGTATAATGTAAAATTCTATAACTTTAGAATTAAATATCTTTAAAATGGTACGGTAAAAGTCAATAAAATTTTTTCTAGATATTATTTATTTTATTAACTTTTATATTACATGTATATTATAAACTTGTCTTATATTTTATCAAAGAGAACTACTTTAAGATTTTTTCTTTGTCCGATATTTTAATGTTGTCGCATTAAAAATCATGGGATGTCTATTCTATGTTCTGTGACAACAGAAGACTGAGTCGTGTTTCTGTCAATATGGTTTCTGTGTTTCGACATCTGCTCTTTCAGACATCTACCTGTCTGGTCGACGCATGAGGTATCACAGTCTCTGCTGTCTATTCTATAGACATTAGAATTCGATGATATAGACAGTGGATCTTTCAGAACTTTAATGAATTTATTTAGTTGATACCTCTATACGCCATGCTCACACCGAGAATGTTGTTAATAAAATATTTAATTTTTTCGGAAACAAGGAATAAAGGATACCGTAAAAAATTTTTGCTTAAAGTTCTCAACTGATGTAAATTCACTCTGATCTTGAGTATTTAATTGCTGAAATTTTTTGTGTAATCTCTTGATTGTTGAGAAAATCAAACTAAGAGGATAGCCATTATTTAAAAGGATATTTATAGTATCAAAATTTTTGCAATAAAACGTTGGATGTAATATTGAAGTAATACATATACAATTCTGTGTTTAAAACTCACTGGTAATAAATTAGTCATCAATTAAGTAAGAAAAACTTCAACATAATGTAATAAAAGATTACAATTAACTAATACAAGTTTTTTCAAATTTAATTACTCCTAAATAAAAAACGATAAATTTGAAATAAATTTTTAAATTTTTTTTTTTCGGAAAAATAAAAATTGATTAAGAACTGACCAAAAAATAGTTAATAACTTATTACATATTAGCTAGATTTATTGTTTAGTTATATGCTATTCAAACAAGCTCAAATTGATCGAATAATACAATACTATATTACTATCTTTATACGCGATTTGCTTTATGTAATCTCGTGATAGTTTAATAGAAATATTAACGAGCGAATGTTACGATCTTTTGCATTTTTATTCACTTCCACGTGAGAAAGCTCCGTTCAGTTAAACGGAGTTCTAAAAATGAAAGAACTTACAGCTTACTGTATTACAAGTTTTATGTTAGAGCTGACTGTATGTCTAATAAGTAATGACGTAGGGATGTAAGGAAGCCTTGATAATTCTTCGAGCATGTAGCCACGCAATTAAGGTGTAACGTTTTGAAGTTCTGGTCGTAAACAACGCGGGCAAAGTAGCGGAACCTTCGAGGCTCGGTTCCGCCCGTCAATTGTTACCAATTGTTGCCAATCAGAGTAATACGTGTCATTATGCTGAGAGAAGGCTGGCAACGGTGCGCAGCGCCCCTGCCTGCGTACTAGCCTGATTACACCGCGCGTAATATTAATTTGCCGCTAATTGGATAGTATCTGACGAACGCGCGCGCAAGTCGAAATCAGTGTTTTACAAGACGATGCGCATTTGCCTCCTCTAAAAAGGCTTAACCTTCTTTATCCATAGGCAAACAATCCGGTGGCGTGATCTTGTTTCGTAAATCGTAGTCATGAAATTTATTTTTATTTTGACATGATATTCTTACATCTACTATGCTAATGGATTAAAAAATATTGGAAAATTTGTGCTTAATTTAACACTTATGTGTCCAAACGATCTACTCAAACTTTGTGTTAATTTTACACAAGATGAATATATTAAAAAATAACGCAGATACTATATAAAAAATTAATACAAAAAATGTAACGTATAATTTGTAAACAATTATAATATTTTATCATTAAAATTAACATTTATAATATGTACTATATTAACACATTTTATTTATTTACCTTAAAATTCACGTTTTAAAAACATTTTTATATTATTTATTTATTTACTCACAAATTGTATTATTTTAACCTTAAATGTTAAATATCAATTTAACGTGAAATATTCAAATGACACAATTACATTATGTTGAATTAATATTTGAGCTGCATTTTATTGTTCACTGTGAGTACTGAAAATTTATAGTATACGTAACGTAAATGATAGATTTTCAGTATTCGCAGTAAAAAATAACGAAACGCAGCCTCGGATATATTCAAAATTTAACTCAAAATTTTAACAAGGATTTGAATGGATTGTTTCTAACATAAATACAAAATATTTTCACTGTTATAATGTATAGGTAAATTTATGTACTAATAGTGTAACATGTTATTGTAATTACTGCTACATTTAGTAGAAAATTACAGTAATTTTGATATATTTCGGCATTTTTGACTTTGAAGTTTAGAATGCATATGTTAAAATAGTTACGGAACTATATATGAAATTAATATTAATCTAAAGAAGCTTCCAACTTGTTACAATTAACAATCATTAATCTTAACCGATCATTGCCATTTCAATAATCGAGCAACAGTACATAACTAACATCATCTATCATTTATTAACTTGTTTAATAGTTCTATTATTTCGTTCGTTTCCAATCTTCATAAATTACAAGTAACATAACATCAATGTTATAATTTACTTAACAATATAAATGTAATATAACACATGGTGTTACATAGCAGTTATGTTGTGGAGTGCGAAATGATAACGTTGATGTTATGTTACTTTCGTGTCGATTAGGTTAAAACGGTCAACATGTGTTTTCCGTTGTGCATTAATAATTTTATTCATAATTTATTAGTAGTTCTCGCATGATGACTGCGTTTATTCATTCAGAAATAATAAATGCAAAAATCAATGCATCCCGTAATAACACAGGTCCACAGAAAAAAAAGTACCATGTGCTGGGGTGGAGACCCTAGCTACTCTTATGTATTTTGAGTCGCTGAATACGAATCTGACATCAAAATAGGACCATCCAGGGTAAATTTTCAATTTAGAGCGAAAAAATGGAACCAAAAACCTCGAAATCTCTGCTCTTATTGATATATTCTAAGACCATTGGCAAAAAACTTTTGATTAAACCTATTATAACTTACGGAAATTTTCTATCATATTAGCCACGATGTTTTTTCGCTTTTCTTATTACCTAAAAATTTGTCTACAACTTCTATGAAGTTAACCCATGCTGCCTTCTCGATGTCAATCATTTTAGTAACAAACAACTTGCAAAATCAAGCTACTGTGTCGCATGATTTCAGTTATGCAAATGTAGTGATACATAGGTGAAAACACCTACAAGTACCTAGAAGTTATGCAAGAGATGTAGAGGACGTAGATTCTGCATTTGTTGCCACCTTGTCTGTCAATTGAGATATCAAGGGTTGATTTTTGTAGTTGCATATTAGTATTCCAGAGCGTTCAATACAGTATTTCTTGACGGCTGATAAGTATTTCTCAACTCGGGAAACATATAGTCTAGGTTTAAAAGTTTTTTGCTAATGGTCTTAGACTATATCAATAAAAGCAGAGGTTTTTAACCCATTTTTTCGGTCTAGATTGAAAATTTATTCTGGATATTCCTATTTTGATGTCAGATTCGTATTCAGCGACTCAAAATATATAAGAATAGCTGGGTCTCCACCCCAGCACATGGTACTTTTTTTCTGTGGGCCTGTGTAATTATTCCATATGTAAAACATATGCTTGTATAAGAAATTGATGTCGCTTATTAACAACTACGTAAAGATTTAACGTTTATAACATTAAACTTTCCATCCTAGCGACGTTCGTCTTCCTCATAGAGTTATAACCGTTCCACTGCAGCGGACACATTGACGACCGTTGATTAAGCGGCGTATGGCGTAGTACACTTTGCAATTCAGGAATCCGATGGGCTAGACCATGGGCGTAATTCTCCGCCTTTCGCCGCGCCGCCAGTGTCGGCGGCTACTTTGTCCGTGTACTAGTTAGGTGGCATTTACATCGCGATGTAGGAGTAAATTTATTATGTGGCGGTACCAGTAGTGTCTAAAGATTGTCGCAGGATAATCGATAATTACCGCTTCACGTCATTAAGATTAATTGCGGTAATATACCGACTTTATCAAATGTTCATCATCGTTTATCATGAATTGCAATTGGACATCTCTATTACATATAATTATTCAGTACGATATATTGTATTCTCCCTACAATCTTTTTCACACTTATATTTCGATATCTTCCGAGAACGATACAATGAATAATACATTTATATAATTACATTATCTATTGCGGCTGACATTATCTTCAGAGTAGTAAGCTCGTTAATGATTTCGAAAGTCTACATTGAAAGAAAAGATTGGTTGCTGCAACAATTTAGATAGTAAAATATGGTATAGTA
This sequence comes from Trachymyrmex cornetzi, assembly GCF_001594075.2. Lineage (NCBI taxonomy): Eukaryota > Metazoa > Arthropoda > Insecta > Hymenoptera > Formicidae > Trachymyrmex > Trachymyrmex cornetzi. The sequence goes on along the minus strand of NW_017299817.1, from coordinate 602,373 downwards.
TTTTTAATCGGCTGCAGTAACCAGTTTAATTTTGGTTGTAGCAGCAAATTTTTAATTACGTTAGCAAGATTGTCACAGATCTGAAAAACCTGAAAAACCGGGAAAAGTCAGGGAAATTGAAATTGATCATGGAAACGGGGAAAAGTCAGGGTAAAATGTAAAAAAGTCTGGAATATCAAAATTTGCTCACAATTTCCTGCTCCTATTCCAAATAATTGTTATAATTTTTTAGATATTATATCTGACGTTTATAGTTCAAAACTTATGCACTTTAAACGATTTTAACAAAATAATTAAAATTTATATTTTATTCAGTATTTTTATTTGATCCCTCTTTTTCGTCGTAACTGCATTCTTTTCTTCAAAATTAATTAATTTTTTGTTGACTTGAATTTGCACCCAAAATTTTACTATGCTACTAATCTTTTTTGCGTTTTTAATAATATAGCTTTCCTACAATCCTTGAGTCTAAATTTTAAAATTTACATATTTTACATTAGTCATGGAAAATTTTCCATTTTTATCTGGAAAACCTGGAAAAGTCAGGGAATTTTAAAATTCATTTTCTGTGGCAACCCTGGTTAGCTTATCGAAATCATATACTGACATTGCGGGTAGGCAATTAAAAATTTGCTGCTACAACTAAAAACTGGTTGCTGCAGCCGATTAAAAATGCTATGCCATATTTTACTATCTAAATTGTTGCAGCAACCAATCTTTTCTTTCAGTGTAGGATAAAATTATTTTTCGATTCATGGTTTATTTGCGTAAAAACAAAAATATGAGAGCAAACTTTTGATGTAAATGACGGAACGCTTGTAATTTCTCGTACAAGAATCTCACGTATTTTGAATGTAGTAGAGAGAGGGTGAGAGGCCTCTCTTCGCGGTACCCACAATTACCTACGGTTCTGGTAACTGGATGCGATTAGCATACACGTTGCGCGGACACCGTTGCGCCGGTTGCAGATGCGAGGGGACTTGAGAATGTCGCGGTGCATCGCACTCCTTGGCCGCGCAAAGAACACGCAAGGGGAGCAAGAAGAAGCGGGAGAAGAGAAGAAGAGAAATAAGAGGAAGAAAACCAGTGCGTTCGTGCATCGCGTGGCTGAAAGTGAACCAACCGGGTGGCCACGCCTCCTTAGACAGCCGCCAGCCAACAATTAAGATTTGATCGGCAAAAATGGTCGAGGTAAAATGGCGCTGGCCACTGAATACGTAATGCCTACGAGAACGAAACGATCTCGATCTGCTGTGCTGACGAAACCGGTGCATCGCGCGCCTCATTTCATTCGAAATACAACTCGAACCGGTAGCTTCGATTAAGGAATAAGTGGTCTGTACAATAGCCCTTATAATTTTATACGGGGTAACAGACGAAGACATTGTCAGTCGGGATAATTTCGTTGAAGGCAAACCCCGCAATCATCGGGTCCATACTTTATTTACATACATGCAACACTTCACAGAACTGATTTTGATCAGTTTGATATTAATTCAACCCGCCGATACTTTGCAGACACTACGTGATCCACGTGGCTATTAATATTAAATTTTCCCGGCTGCAACACTAAAATGATTCAAACTATAAATTATCAAAAATTTATTCGATCGTATGAAGTTTTCTTTAAACTTCGATTTGCATATTTATATACTTACGAGTACAATTAATATCAGTTACTTTTAAAGCTGATATTAATTCAAAAATATTGCGTACTAAAACACATCGATACATGCAAGTCAAAGTTTATTAAAGAAAACTTTAAAGGATCGAAACTTTGTAAATTGATATTAATTTACAAAGACTATGTACTAAAATAATAAATTTGAAGTGCGAATTATTCTGTATTTATTCGCGTGTGTAAAGTTTAATAAACTTTTTACATCCGAATAAAAATTTGCAATAATCTGCAATTTGGATCGTTTTAATGTTGCGATTTAGAAAATCAGTATTAATTGCTGTGCGGGATATATAAAGTGCTGCTTGAATGAATTTCAAGCTGACTAAAATCAATTCTGTGAAGTGATGGTTTAGATAATGTTTGGTCGACATTATAACATGCTCAACAATGGACGCCTGCAAATGGGCAACCGAGCATGCATCGGTGTAGCAAGTCAGTTGCACCGAATCTTTGCAAGCCATCATTGTGTAAATGCCCGATATCCACAAAGCAATCACATGCACGGTGTTTACTGAGGGTTTTTCAAGGGAGCGATGTGAGATATATATATATATATCTCATACATATCTCATACGTCGACGTGTATATATATATATATATATATATATATGTCTATTGAGGGTTTTTCAAGAGGAAGTGATGTGAGATGTATCATTTACATTTATAGAAAGAAAGCGCACCGTGCATGTTATTCTACAGATTAAAAAATCATCTCGATAATCAACTATTATATATATGTTGCTAATCAACATTAAACCGTTTGGACGTGTGATCGCGTTTATCGGCACGCATAGATATTCGTTCTATCGAATGGTCATCACATCGATTCGTTGTTGGTATATTCCATCGTTTTTCATTCGTCTTTGTTGTCGTTTCTTCCGACGAGCCTCGCGAGATCTCTTCCACAGTACGGTATTCTTCCTGTTCCTTTTTCTCCCTTTTCCACCGACTCGAAGGAAGACTCTCCGAGACTGGATTAAAATTGCAGGAGCGATTTCACGAACTCACGATATCGGCGAAAACGCCACCGAGGCTCTAATCATGGCGGTTGCCGCTACCACGTTTTACCCCTTAACTCAAGACTCTCATTACACTAATGTCCCACCAATCATCGGCCCTCAGTCGGCGGCACTCTCCCTCCCTCGCGAACCCCTCCCCGCGTTTCTCAATCACTTCAATCAGAATCATGCAAACCGACGAGGAAATCAAATTCCTCGACCCCGCCGAAGCGATACCGCGAAGATTTCTGTGAAACGATCGTCGTACTTCGTATCCATCCGTAATGGCCGTAAGTTTGCGCGTAATTCGAATTTTTTTTAGAACTTTCCTCGTTTCATTCAGTCGCTTTCTTCGGTCATGTTGGATTGTATAGTGAAAGTATTACCAGTGCAGTTATTTTATTTATATGAACATTATATAGGCGAACAAGATGTTCCTTTGCACTAAACGTCCGGAACGACTTGGTCTTTCTTGCGAGGCATGAAAGACCGCAATGGCCCATCGAAGTCTTTAACAGGGTACTTCGCGAAATAGCCGAAGAAACGCTCTTTAGCATACCGGGAGGGCCAACCGTTAAGGCGGTCGTTAAGTTTATGGGGGAGCGCGAGATGCGAGAGGTTGGCAATTAGATGCCTTCTGTGAACACTGTGATCTTCGCCACGCGAAAGAAAACGACCGCGGCCATGCGCGCGCGCAAGGTTCCCGTATGGGGTGGTAGCTCGACCCTTGGACGTTAAACGAAACGTACTTATACACGCGGATGCGATCGGTAAAGGAAATTGAAATACGCAAATGGCTCTGTGATTCATGCTCACCGGATTCGAACGATTTCACCCCATCGTCGTCGTTCCGACGGCCGAACGTAGAAGACGCGATTAAAATCGGCATGCCGTGCAGGAGGGAAAGGATAAAAAGGAAAGAAAGAATACGAGGCACAAGAGAGTCGATCGTGCGCGCCATGCAATTCGTTACTTGGAACGTAGCGTTGGCTGGAGCGAAGTGTTGCTATGCGCGCGGCATCGTACCGGGATTATAATTTACATGGCTGCGCCCGACAATTTGCATAAATCGGCTGTAACGTTACGAAAGACCGTCGGTGCCATTAAAAGAATGTTTGCTCGCGGACTACGTACGTGTCACCGCGCGATATAAGGCCAATTTCGCCAACGTCGATTAAGTTTAACCGCCGACATCTCGTTTCTCTTTAGATATGTCGCTGGCTACAACCGAGAGGAAATATTTAGTTTATGACTACAGCTGAACGTTGATGAGACTGTCCCCATAATCTTGAAAGTACCGGAGATGGTAATTGTAAAAAATAAAAAAATGTCGATGAATGCGCTTGCGATAATCGATCATGCAATTTCATACAATCGTGCGCAATTCCACGATACAACTAAAGTATACCGAAGGTCGATTCCATCGACAATTACGGAAAAAGTTTCAAGGTAATCGAATTAAAGCGTGGATGAAAACATCAACGTTTCAAATTACGAATAGCAATGTTATCGAGCGACATTAATGTCCATGGTCTGCATTCACATAACCCACTATTTTGTCACATTGCAATAATATCCTTAATATAAATCCGAGGAAGAGGAGGGAGAGACGGGGGTTCTGCGTTTCCCTCTTACTTATCCGCGCGGTGAAAATGGCGCTGAAAGGGAGACGGGACCAAACGCGCTGCAAAACTGCTATGCTTCGCAGGCCCGGGAGAGCAACCAACCACTTATCATTAGCCGCATCTTCCGCCGGGCAGTCAGGGTAATTGTTTCCTCCGGTTTATAGTTTTATTCCGACTCACCGGCGCGATGATATCTCTGCTCGTTTTATATTCCTTGAGGCTATATCGGCCGCATCATGGCCGCGCGTCTGCCTTTCTCCTTCTTTCCTCGACACACTCGCCTAGCTCACTCTTTTTGTCCCCTTCAGCATCCGTTTGCTTCCCTTCCCCCCCGGAGCCAGTTCTACGTACACCTCTCTGTCCGAGTCTAACGATGATCGAGGAAGCGACTGGGTGGCGTGCCAAGATACGCATCTTGCGTAATTCAAATCGATCGAACGTTCGCACGCGAGGCGAAACTAGATCCGCCGAATTACGGCAACGGATAGGGAGATTCCGCTTCCGACGAGCTTGCTTATGCGAGATTGAGCGATATATCAACCGGCAAAATGGAGCTTGGCTCTTTTACGCGAACCTGACAACGGCTCTTCCCAGAAGTGCCGCTCGGAAAGTAGGAGGGCTGCGCAGGCCGGGGAGGATTTACCGGTTGAGGATTCACCAACGGAGCGGCGCGCCCATCCTCGAGCCGAGGAAGCTAACAGGGGGTTGGTAAGCGGTACCATCGACTGCGGTATTAAACCACGTCTAGTCGCGCGATATGGAAATATCCGAGCCGCTTGTAATAACACGGCATCGGGTGGCCCGTCTCGTAAACGGCGACGAAGACCTCCTCGCAAAGTATTTTCGTGGAAGCCGCGCCACGCTCGTTCTGCCTTGGAAATTAAGAGTCTCGCGTAAGAGGGCGGCGCTCGAAACGGGGCCTATCGTTTAAGTCGGATCTCCATGCGAGATTACTGCCCCCGGGGGTGGCCGCTGCGGCGACGACCGCGGCGGTGATGGAGGCGGCAGTGTCGACGATGGTGTGCCGGTATTGCTAGTAGCGTCGGCGGTGGTGGTTGTTCGCTGGAAAGGCGGACTCTGGGGAATCCCCACCCATGCATAATCTAAGTGGCTTTTATATATGCACGGCCTGCGGTCGCGATAAGCTCCGTAGATGTTCGTCGAATGGCGATATGGCGCGAAATTTCGGCGTTCTGTCAAATTATAACGATCCATACAATATTCGACATATGCTGTTCTTTTAGTCTGAATTAATATATAACAATCAAAACTGTATTAAAAACTGGAAGAAACTTTAATATCATTCATTGCTCGATAATTTTTACAGAGATAATTGTTCTACATGTCGCTTCCAGATTTTTCGTCTGCACAAAATCGATTGGAGATTGATATGTTCTTATTGTGCTCCGAATATAGGAGGGAACGAATCTCATATAGAATATAGTTACAGGGGTATTAGAAAGAATTCGACAACGCGTGCCAGTCGACATGAATTTCTAGGGGGTGTGTCGTGTGGGCGTGAGGGTGTCGCAGCTGCCTCTCTGTACTGTGCACGCGCCCCATGCACCGCTCGCCGAATACGCACGCTCCATCGCGAATACACGCATCGTACGCGTGTTTACGCGCGCGAAATACAATAGAAAATAAGACACACCCGGTGTGTTATACGTGATGTAAATTTCGCGCTCCTTGCATTTATCGTACAGGATCTTCTTCTTTCATGAGCTTCGCGACACACGAGAAAATGACGGAATCTCCTACTCTTTTTAGATATAGGATCGCCTATTAGTGTACTGCGAAGGGTGGAACTCTTCGGGATGCGAGAGTAAAAGAGTCTCAAGTGACAGGAAGACGGTGAACCGAAGCAAGAGAAAGCGCGTTTCGCTTTCTATCGACTTCCGGGTCGTTCTTTGGAATTTTGTTTCGGCTGTTCTTCGATAAATGTACTTTTGAATACGCGGCTTATTTTAATAAAAATTATTAATTTATCGTATATTTATTCTATTAAAAGGAATTATGAATATTAGTGTTGCTCTAAAGATAACAGAAAAGCAATACCATAGTATTGACGATGTTTTTAATATCGATCGCTGGCATTACTAACAACCTTTTCATTTTCGATCGTTACACATTTTTATTTTTCTTCGGATAGGCGAACGCGCGTGAGTTGCCCACGCGCGTATACGCCGTGCCCGAAAGCGACCGGATTCGAAGCGGGAATAATTTCGCCTCCTACCAGAATACAAATTCTAATACGCAGGCGGGCACGGTAATGACTACAATCATCCGGGACCGTACAATGCTATCTGATCGGATCACAAAATGGGCACGTCGTTGTTTTCAAAACAGGTATGATTGTAGAGCTTTGCGGCGCTCGGCAGATGCTACGCCCGAAAATGCCCCGTATATAATAATAGAAATTCGTTACCGTGTAAATTCCGATGATTTCGACGCAACGTTTGAAGTGCGACTTCCTTGTCAATAGAGATCGCTTGAAATTTCTCTTCACAGAATTAACGCAGAACATTTTCATCTTCGGCATTTATTTCGATGGAAACGCCCAGGTTTTAGGTATTTCGTTGATTAAAAATGTACCCGTAACATAGCGTGAACGTTAGCGTGAAAATTTCCATAGTCAAGCTTATTCGCTTTCGGGATAATCTAGTCGGATACTCTGTTGTGTCGTTTCTGCCATTGAGCGGATCGACTGACGATGGAATCGTGAATCTCGTGTTACAGTCCGATTTCAATAAAGAACCGAGGAAATGCGCTACAATAACGAAAGGACGGAGGCGTCGAACGCGGAAGTGTCGAGTATTTGAGAAAGAACGATGGTCGAACGCATCGTTCTTCAATAGAAATCGTTACTTTGAAAAGATCACTCGCTCCTTGTCGTGGTCGCGGCGATCTGCGATCTAGAATCGCTAAAGCAACGGCTTTGAAGCGTACCGCCGCGTTGCGAATGTGTTCCTTCCTCGTTTCGTTTAGCCGCCTTTAGCGGCCATAATGGTGACTTGGGAATATCAGATCCCGTTCGTCATTGTTACCCTCGATGCATCATATGCCATGCATGATGCAGTGAAACTTCGACTCTGCTTGTATCCGTCGATCGATCACTCTCGCGTTATGCAATTCTTTTAAAAGAACTGTTTAATAAGTTTTTAATACATTTATTATTTATATTCTTTAAACGACTAATGTTATCTATTTTTCGTTTTATATATGATTATCTATATATAAAAATGATCTATATATGGAAAAATATAAACGATTATACATTTCAAGATTGCTCATAAAGTAAAAGGTCAATATCTTATTAATGTACAAATAAGAATATACTATTTCAAAAATATTAGTTTTATGAATAATACTCTTTTTTTTTCTGACAAACACATAAATCTTTGGCTTCGATATTATCTCATTTGCATTTGAAATGACGAAGAATTTCATTGCAATTTTCTTTACTGTGTGTTCATTAATGTGAGGTAACCTTCGCCAGCATTTTTCGTTTGAATCGTTCGAACTGCAAATCTGCAATTCATAGCTTCCTTGAGCTCGATCGTAATTACATAATTAATCCGCGAGTACACGACGAGAGAGGAAGAATACGTAATGTATGCGTCGATCGTAGTTCTGCTCGTTGTGTCATATAGCCGCGAATTGTATACCCGTATTCATGACGGCACGTCCGAGATGTTCCTATGTACCCATCAATTCTTTTCTACCGTTGTACTGTAAAAGGAAATTTTTTTAAACGAGATTATAAATTTTGGCAAGAAACTTATCTTTTTAGAATTTATTTTTAAGTTATTCAAAATTGTCTGGCTCTATTATATCTTCTACACGGAAAGAATGGTTTCGCTGAAGTATACACCGAAAAAATTGTATTCTTGAAAGATGTACTTAATACTTCCTCTTTTAACAGATATAAGAATATTTCCTCTTAAATTAACCCTTACCGTACTAATATGGGTAACTAGTGACCGAGCGATTCCTGTTCGTGCAAGTTTCTTTGAGTCTTTCGGTAATTATAAATTATACTACATTTTATTATTTTCCAAAGGGAAGAGTCAATATTTATTCTAGAAAGTTGAAAGTATGTTGGTGAATTTTTAGAGATTTTTTGAATTATTTTGATGAAAAAACGAAGAGATTTGAAGTGACCCTTGATGGTATGGATGAGGCACCAAATTGTAGATGGTACGGTAAGGATTAATAATATATTCTCGATTTGCGAAAGCGATCGTCGCCACACGTGCGCTATACGCTTCACACGGTTTTTGATGATGTCCTCCTTAAAATCATGCAACTTTTATCTGAAGCATTTTTCTCTAAAATGTATTGTTCAAGAGATATTTGAGATCATCGTTTAAAATAGGACATCCTGTATATTCTCATATTAAGAATACACTAATTTTTAGGTGATTATCCTCTTAAATTAAGAGGTTCGTCTCAGCGCTTATTTTAGAGGAAAACATACTATACGTAAGTAGAATATTCTTAAATTAAGAATACAATTTTTTCGGTGTATCTAAAAATTTTTATTCATGTACTCCCAATTCGCTTGTACATTTGAAAATCGCAACGCAACTATCTATCGCGTATAGAGCGAAGAGGAATCCGAACGTTTTTCTTATCGCATCGGATAAAACATGCGTAAATCTCGCGACGAAAGGTTTATCATTAAAATCAGTGGTAAGTCTCCCTCCCGTTGAGGTAATTACAGGCAGCAAATGTCGAGATTGTGAGCAAATAGGGTGTTGTAAATTTTCGACGCTATGCGTCGTTCAGCTGGGGAGATAAAAGGTTCAATTATCGCTTCGTTTGTGCGCAAGATTCTCATACAAGAATGTAGATAATCGTCTTCGTTAGCGGGATTAAGGATTACCGCTACCGGCCACGTCCTAAGGCAGCAGCTTCATCTTCACCGTCCTCATCGCGTTTTTCCCTCCGTTATCTTTATTAACGAAAATTATATATTTTTGTAACCACTCTCCACTCGTTGCGAACTTGCAATGAACATGTATCGTTTCTCAAATGGATTTTGCTGACACGTCCTCCCCTATACGAGAACCTCTCATTTCCGCAGATTATATGGATGTTTTGATCAAGTATGTGGCGTTATCTTTAAATAACAATAATTTAATCATTTATTTTCACGATTCATCCGTCGTGTTCCATCCGTGTTTCTATTTAGGATGCGAAAGTCCCTTAACGAGATTTATCGTTCGCGTTACCAACACTATATTATGATGAAATAGTTACTCTCCGATAATTTCTTTAACTTTGTGATGTCATTTTTGTAATCATTGATATTAAAAGCATGGGAATATAATAATTACTCAAGAATCTTAATTTCGAATACGTGTGAGTCATTTGCAACAAAAAATTTATGTACTACTTTTTTTCTGCTTGAAGTTTCGACAATTAATGTTTCGAACGTAATAGGAGTGTGTAATATGTGCTTTTTTTATCTATAGAATATTTGATTGTTTTCCTTGCCGATAACAAGGGCTCGTGATATTCGACTCGTGATGACGAGACTACGATCCTAAATTACGACGTCGAGTATAAGGGAGATTCGCATGGAGAGCGGACGAAGAAAAGAGATAGGAACAGACGGAAGGGGTGAAAAGGAGAGAGGTCCTGGGTGTCGATGAAAGGGAAGCTGGAACCGTTGCTGCGAAACGGCAATCGCATGGTACGCACAACTCCATCAGGGGTTGGGAGGGGACGAGACGGGGAGTATTATACGCTGAAAACGCAGTTTGTCTTATCATCCGCCATCTAGCAATGGCGAGGAGCATTGCTTTACGACTAATGGACTTGCACCGGTAAATCACCCGATACAATGCGTGCCAGTCCGCTCCACGATTTACGAGGGTCCAGTTGCGCGCGGCCGAGTCCCGCGCTGTATAAAAGATCAGGATGAAGTTAAAAGCGGAGAACCGCGAAGCTGGAAGACGAAAAGGGAGCAGAAAAGATTCCGAAGACGCGCCGCTCGTCGTGCCGCATCACGCCGCACGGTATCGATCTGTAGGATCTTCTCTCCTTCTCTCTCTCTCTCTCTCTCTCTCTCTCTCTCTCCCTCCCCTCTCGACCATAAATACAACATCGTAAATCACGCGAAACTTAAACGGCATTCGGTAAGGTATTTTCTTAACACCTCGTCAAAGAGGACGCCTCCGCCGACAATGAGTATCTCGTCCATTGATAAATTTACGAGGCGGCGCGCGGCATTGTGACCGTGTAATTTGGGCTTTCCTGATTTAACGGTGGCTTGGTCAACATGACGTCCCTTTAACGACACAAAAGATAATAATCTAAAAAGCCTTCTGTTATAGGTTTATATATATCTTTCCGATATCATTACAAGTTAAATTGAGGTAAAACGATATAAAGGGAAGATATGAATCGTTATAGGATATTGAATAGAAGGAGTTCGGCTCGATATTCTAGTATACTTCGTTCAATACGTACTCGGTAAACATTAATTAACATTATAACTCATTTCACGCACAAAAAAATGTACGCTTTATGCAAATAATAATTACTTGTTTCAAATATTCTATCAATAAAATAGATCTATCAAAAATTCATCACAAGAATCAAATTTATTCAAAATTCTGAATCCTAATAAATTTAATACTTCAGTCAAGATTATTAAATTAAACAAATTCAATTTGCTTATTATATAAATTCACTTTTTAGTTTTACTCATAATATAATATATTTTTTGCGCGCATTTCTATTATAATTACAATATTATAACTTGATGCTCATTATTATAAATGAAATGTAAAAATAACACATGTTTTACGTAACAGCTACATTATTAACTAGGAAATTGTAACGTTATTGTTGCTATTTTTAGTTGATATTTACTGGAATAGCTCGTGAATGACATAAGATGATGTAATGTTGCAACAATGCTTAAGTTTCAATTACTGTTTGCTGAGCGTCCATCGACTTACGCGTAGTGTTACCGTTGCGATTATCTTGGATACGAGTAAGAGATAGGGGTCCCTTCAACCCAGGCGCGATCACATCTTAAAAAGCACTTTTGATGCTTTAGAGCGAAAAGCACTTAGGAAACGCCTCGGGTATAGTGTAATGCTAATAATAATGTTATCGAGCTTTTATCTGAGCAAGGACGATAAATGTTTAGTAAGGTACGATTATGGACGCGTAAACAAGGATCTGAGGGCGTGAGTAAATCTATCAAAGATCGAAAGGTTTTCCCTTAAGGGGACAAGCGATTGGATCCGGCAGGACATAATGTCAATGATGTATATTTTTTAGCTAATAATCTGTCAGCCAACGCGAGCATATTGATGAGATATGTTTTGAGGAACCGACATAAAATTCCAACATAATTTTTCAAATTATAATCTACGCTATACTTATAAAAAATCAGAGAAAGAATAATTTGTTACGAACTTAGAAAGTCGAAAGTGGGGCATTCATCATTCAAAACGAGCAAAAATTGTTTTTTCATCTTTATAATACTTTCAAAGGGACTTTGCGCGCGGCTGCCAAAGAGGAGGTAGCTAATTAAATTATTTCGTGCATCGATTCAGCCATCAAAGAATCCGTCGGTTATTTCTTCGACCAGTCATCACTACTCGAAAGGCTATTGTATCTGTCAATAGTTTAGTACATCTCATCAATTAAAGAGAGATCGAGAGGCTGAGAGGAATAAATTGCCTTCTTTTGAATTGAATATTTAGGTAATATAATGTATCTGTTAGAATTTTCTGCTTATATTATACGTATTTTTCTTTGTAATGTGATTTTTGTCTTCAAAAAAGTGTCTAAAGAAAACATTTTTAATTATTTTGTATTTTCCATGTTGAATAAGATTTAAGTAATACAAATAAATTACAATACTGTACAAATAATTACAATCAAAATAAATAACAGCGGCACAAAAACAAATTTTAATTAATTGTACCTGGTCAAAGTAGTACCTGTTGGTACTGTACCAAGTGACTTTTAAGTTAGACCGTGGCTTCTGCCCATTAGGCGGATAAGATCTTCGACCAGTTGATTGGACCTTTACTCTCCCGACCCCAATTTGTATCTTTCCACCATCATCGGTGCTGCCTTTACCGGAGCCGGCTTTGTCGGAATGCGAAAAGTGACGCTTGGCACTTCGATAAGATCGTGGCAATATTGCAACCCCTCGGGAAAAGTTGCTGAAAAGAAGAAAATAATGATAGATGTCGAATTTAACAAAAAGCAGCATATTCTTGGAAGAATATAACTATAATTGTAAAAAATAACTGTTTTTCTTCTTCATCAAGAGACACATGATGATTTAAATCTCGTATGAGCGTGAATGTGATTAATATTAATTCCTGAAAATAAAATACATTTTTCATTCTACCGAAGAAATTTTTCCGAGTATCATTGGCCGAGTTTTGAAACTGAACCTCGCAGCATGATACAGGTTCACCGAGAAGAATCGGGTAATGAGTTGGAGCAGACTCGGCGCCAGCGGCTGCGTCACGACCTTCTTTAGCTGAGACCGTTTTTTGTCATTTCCCCCTGGATTGGTAGGACCACAAGAGTTGCCGAAAAATCCCAGCGTATTGTACCGTATAAAATAATCGGTGGATTATTGTAACAAATCCTAACGTTTTTTCTCAATCTTTAATCAATTAATTTCTTTCTACAACTTTTTGCATTACAAGATGCATTAAATACGCATGCTTTTTACAATGTTGACACAGATCAAGGCTGATGTTCTTAACCCGGTAAAGAAACGCGAATATAGCTTATATAATTGTGTGAAAGCTTAAAAGAATGTGTATAACGATAACAGTACGAAATGTTGCTGGACAGTGGCGTTCGATTTACTCGATCAAATTCAATTAAAACGCGTAACGACCCTATTCGAAGGTCATCATGGGACGGATATTGACGGGTCCAAGGGTTCGACGTGTCCCGTCGCACTTTGAATTACTATTGGATTATACAGCCAAATTCAAGGTTTTGGCTTCGGGCTGCGCGGCGCGGAGAAGAAGACGAGGGTCTGACTGCCGCTTTATTGTGTCGGCTTCTCTCCTTTCGCTTCCTCCGATAAAGGATAGCATTAGTAATGGGTTTTAATTACTTTATAATGAGGCCGTGATTTGGCTTCCTCGACTGGCGCCAAGGTTGGGTGTACTTTAGAAAAAAAAGACGCTGCCATGGCTCTCGCGGTTTGCTGGCAGGTTGATGGCTTTATACTCCATTTTATAACGAACAAAGGACGCGCATATTCTGATCTTTTCAATGTGCGATAATGAAAGCGTGGTTATTATCATTAACGTTTTCGTAAAAACAACAGGACCAGCAAGATAGTTTCTATAATTATAAACTCAAGATTATGAACTCAAGACGAATTCGCAGCGGAAAATTACTAAACTTAATGGAGAACGAATGCAAAAAAAAAGCATAGAAAAATGGAGAACCGATTAAAAAAAGAGAACAAGCAATATACGTTTATAATTAGCTTGCTTATCTTGCAATTATCTAACGACGGTATACTTACAAAAACTTCTTCCAAAGGAATATACAAATATATGTAATTGCGTGAAGAAATGCTGGTCGATGATTAATCTCATGTAGGGGATGTAAATAGACCGATGTTTATTGGCAACGGTGACACGTGTTCTCCCGAGCCCGCAGCTTATTAACAATTCTGAGCAGCTCATTTAGATACCTGCGTTTTCAGCGTCGAGAGCTCACAAGAGAGAGAGAGAGAGAGGAAGAGAGATGGGAGAGGAGAACGAGAGGAGCAACTAATGCGTCTGTAGCTACCTGAAAAAGCGTCCGCGCGGCAGAGCATCAAAGGATTCTTTGGCGCCGGCTGCACCTTCCGAGACATCGCGTTGATGTCTCGCAAGCACGCTGAGTTGCCAAGGGACTTTACATAAAATCGTTCCAATGTTTTACACGACAGAATCGTGTTTGAAAGGAAATCGTGAGGGTGACGGCACATGGTTCTTGATGATAGTATCTATTATACATTTACACGATCGACGAATCTTTTTATCTCGTTTCTGTAATATATAACAGTTTCAATCTCTTTTATAGAATAAATAAATACTTTCGATTATCGGACAGATTGACTGCAGCTTAATACTAATTTTGTGAGTTATAAACGTTATTTCTCGCGCTGATTGATCGCATCAATTGGTAGTCGATTCACAGCACAGCTGATGTGATCTTTTCTAAAACTAACGAGTATTTATTAACCTTTGATACACGTATCAGAAATTATTAACTTTTCAAGTCTTGTTAGTTATACATACTGATTTCAGAATCATGTACCTATTAAAAATATAAATATATTTATTTGTTCATGTTAAGTATGCCTGAAGCAAAACTCTACTGAACATTTGAACTAATGCTTGGAATACGAATTGCGATTTTCTTATCGTAGAACGTTCTTGCAACGTTCTCGGTGATCATCATTCTTCCCTCCTGTTAATGACAGTTACCGCAGGAACGTCGCGAAAACCGCGGCGAATATCCCGGACGTGGCTGACCCTGAAGCGAGACGCGCGCGCAAATTCTACTTACCGTCTGTTTAATTCGATCAATTTGCGTTGTGGGTCGCGATAAATCCCGCTAGCAAATCGAATGCAAATTGCAAATAAATTGCAGCCCTCCTCTCGTCATTTGCGCGGCATGCAACTTCTATGAAACAATTTCCTTCTGGCTCCGCATGTCTGGCGCTCTATCCTCTTATCTCTTGTCCCTCTCGTAAGATCCCTCTCCGGTCCTCTATCGCCTTCATTCCCGGTCTTCTATATCAATCAACTAATTACTCAGCCCTTCGAGTTAATTATATCATTATTTAATTA
The DNA here is from genome assembly GCF_001594075.2 of Trachymyrmex cornetzi. NCBI lineage: Eukaryota > Metazoa > Arthropoda > Insecta > Hymenoptera > Formicidae > Trachymyrmex > Trachymyrmex cornetzi. Next base: position 587,213 of record NW_017299817.1, on the reverse strand, counting down.
ATTGCTTGTGCGTAATTTCCACAATTCGGACTCGCCCTCGATTTCTTGCCGCGTACGCACTAATTACAACCCCTCGGGTCGATCGCTCTATGTATGCGCAACCGTGTACAAGTCCCATAAACGCGAGCACGACATGACCGCGGGCAGCATTTGCATCTTCTTACGGACTTATTACCGGACAAACGCGATCGACGTCGCGTGTGCACGAGCCACTTTCGGAGTCTCATCACTGATACTAGTCACATCACCGTACTGTGGATTACATGATCGCATAGCTATCTCCGAGAGGTATTTACGTCCTGTTTGCGTGGAACAAGATACGGAGGCGGTTTCTTCCATGATATCGCTGACGATACATAATTCTGCGAATTGAAAACGACACTTGGTATCTTGTTAAATTTTATTATTCTTTTATTACCTACATAGGAAAGATGTTATGTGGAAAATGAAAATTATTGTTACATTAAAACTCAACTTTTCAATAAACATTACAGTAGGATAAAGATAAATAATGTTGTTTGTAACGTCATATGATTCGCTCATGTTTCTCTTTTTTCTCTATTTTTACAAATTATTCTAGAATTATTTAGAATTATCTAGAATTATTTGCGTAAGAAATAATTTGTACAAATAAGCTCGTTAAACGAGGATAATATTTCAAATACACGTTATTTCAATGACCTACGTTAATCGACGTCCAAGTTTGTTCACGAGTAAACCTACACATGTGGGTTGCGCCGGCAACGAATATGCTGTACAATTACCCGCCATTTTCAAGTATACGCAGTACATGCACATATGCGACACGAGCGAATGGTTTAGCGAGTGTGCACTCGACCGTACCTGAGCGTCGCCATGTTTCGACTTAATATCGATCGTAGATGCTCGGTACCGGCAGGCAGCGATGCTACGAATGCATTATGCACGCTCCTACGGCAAGACGAACTGCCTGAAACGACTCGTTTACTCGGTACGATGCGTGTCAGTTGTATAGGGTATCCGCAAATTGGTTGTACAAAGGGTGATTTCTCGATGAAAAAGTAAAACGGAGTAATTCAGCCTTGTCATTTAAGCATATGGAATTTAATGATTAATTACTTTCGCGTGCCGTCTGCATCGTATAAGAAGAACCGTCATGGTTTTATACCAAGCATTATTAATTATGTGTCTTGTGTACCGAGTAGATTAAAAATGATGGTACGATCGAGCGATCTTTTCGAGGAAAGCGGGTTTGAAGGTTGATTTTTATTGAAAATTTTTTATTTATCTTGAAAGTAATAAGTCTTTTTACAATACAAAAAATTATCTTGCATTTTACGATCAATTATAAACTTTTTTCTGGTTGAAGGTAATAAAGATTTTATTCCATTATAAATTTATTTTGCATGTCGGTTAATATATATAAATTTTGAAAATTGATGAAAAAATAAATTTGTTTGAAAGCGTTGAAATTCAAATTTTTTTTTAGTAATGCGATATATTTTATATTAAATTTTGTAGAGAGAATTCATTTATTCAGAATACATTATTCATGTTTGTCTTGCTTATAGCATATTAAATTCTATTTAGATGGTTGATAATATTAATTAAATATGCTCTGATGACAATTAATCATTTTGCTACAAGAAGAAGTCGATTTATCATTTTAAGAATAAGTTTGTTTGCAGTATTTTTATCGATAAATTCACTGAATAAATCACATTTAATTCACTCAATTATTCAAATATCAGTACTTATTGTTAGAATAAACATTTTTTTTAAACAATTATATAAGTTAATTTAAAGAAGACATCCTTTTTATCTTCTTAAACTCCGTATGTCAATATTTTTTTTTTTTACGAATATAGCTATTAATTTAATGATTGCGAATACATTGGAATTAATATAATCGTTCGTTATATTAAGTATGATTTAATTTAATTTACTGTATATTTAAAGAATTACATCAAGGTATGTGAATATGAATAAATACACAAAAAGTTAGGCACTAGCAATTCTGCTATTACAACTCTTACCGAAATAATACAAAATTGAGTAAACTAACAAGTTGCAATAGAATATTACCTATATCTATAACGCGAGACAAAAGTTTACAATAGGATTGATTAATGACAAAGACAACAAATAAAAATACATACAATAGATACTACAAAGAACATTTAATCTTTCCAGTTTACTTTTTGTACGCTTCTGGAACTAGAAGAAAGGTGAAGCACGCGCAGTTTGACGCACCGTATGGTATGCTATTATTTAAGAACAAGCATTCTTAAGTCGCATCAAGCGGACATCCCTCCGCGATAGGGTACACGTAAGCGTGTCATTACCGCGAGTAAAATTAAGCGACAGTTCAAGATTGCATCAGTTCTCTCATCAAATCAGTCCCTTCGAATTGTAGACTATTGCACCTGTCAACGATATGAAAGTCGAAAAGCCGTTAATACGGCAATCGTTGAGCATTAAAGTTACATCGGCGACACATATCGTTTATTCAGGAATTAAGAGATCCTTCGGCCTCGCTCCCTGAATTTGCAAAGTTTTTATTCGCACAGCTTTTCATACACTAATTATATATTATTTCCTCGGAAGACCACTTGTTTCTTCATTGCATTGTATTCAGTTAATCCGATTTCTCACTGCGAAACTTTCGTGCAAGCTGGTACGATCACGATCATCAATCGTAGATGGTAGACGCGACGGGCGATAAAGGCTCCATGTCGTTCTGTGTCGGTATGTAGAAATTGCTTCCAAGTTAAAAAAAGAAGAGGCGAGAACAGATGAAAGAAGAGGAAACGTATTCCTCCGGGATGTCCTCGGGCTTTATGTCCCGTCGTAAACCGACTATGCTTTTGCCGTTTCGAAGGGGCGGTGGCTGCTGCCACCTTTAGCTATAAAAGGCGACCGACCCTATATCCTTCCACGGCTAATGAGCCGTGTGTGTTTATGCGATCTGCGATTCGGCTACCGGGTTCTCGTGGCCTGAACTGCCGTGGTCGTTAATCGGAATTTATAATCCCGCATGATGCGGCGGCTCGGATAAGTCTGTCGGAAATAGGTTCATTTATCTTTATTTCGCGTCAAAATACAAAGTTGTTTTATGAGGAAATTTGCAACGTTTATTCCAACGTTAAAGAAAGAATAATGAAAAGTATACCTAATGAGAGATATATTAGGAATAGATTGCTTGAAAATTTAGCAAAAACTCCAACTACTCGTTGGAGTTTGATTGTTGCGCTCTGACAACATAATTATACCCTAATATTTAATTTAGAACCCATTTAGATATAGAAGGAGCAAAGATTCAGAATAATCAAATAATCGAGGTCGAAACGATGGCATAAGGAAATGCGTGAATGGCATATTCGTATAGAGCCGCTGGCAGGGAACTCATCCGGAATTAAAGCTCCAGAACCACCCAGCGACGCCCTGGACCACCTAGGGGTCGACGGGGGCGTTGGCTCGGTCCGTCCTTGATACGCCCCTGCGTGTGCTGCTGTTGAAACCTCTTCGGGGGCCCAGTAGCCGCACACGCGCTATTTCACCGTTGCTCTCAAGAGCACACCAAGCACACGCGTACCAGCCGGGCTTGGAATTATCGCGGCAGGGGCGTGGACCAGGCTCCCTTGTCGACCCCCGAAATCCGACGACGCAACCCGCCGTCGACTCGACGAACAAAAAACTAAGGGTGACGAACGTGTTCCACTCGGTCGTGAAACGCGAGCGAAAATAAACCGATGCGCGCCGGTTCACAGCGGCTAATGTGATTCTTTCTGAAACTAACGAGTATTCATTAGCCTTCGATACTTTCGTCGGAGGAGGCGTTCGCATGGTCTTAGCGCTAGTTACGTTCGCGCTTAAGCGATCACGTAACGAACCTCGACATTTAATTGTTTGTAAGCTCTAGTAATTACGAATTTAAAAGTGCGCAAGTAATGAGAGTAAAGAGTAAGGCATGAAAAAACTGAGACAAGAATCCGACGTTTAGAAGTCTGAAATTTTGTTTCCAATGACATTTATTATAAGTGATCACTTTAGTTGATCGCCTTAATCGAAAACCGAGAAACTCCCTTTTTAGAAATCTCCCGTGCCGGTCTAATTCGTTTTCAACAGTTTTGTCGGATCTTTTAGAAAGTTGATCTGACCAATAAAGGCGGCAGGAAAAAAGTTATAATAACGATTGCGTGGGCGGAGTTCTGTCCAGCAAGAATATCCAGAACGAGCACAAAGGATTTTTCTTTGTTCTACCGACACTTTCGGGATCCAAGTCTTGATTCATTTGGGAAGCAATGGGCCAAGCAAAATTATTGTTTGCTCAACTCATTAGGAAAGCTGATGTGTTGTTAAATTTATAACAGGTCCCGAGTTAGTTTGGTATTTTTTCGTAAAATGAATAAGGTATCTTTCTTTTTCGACATTCCAAGTCTTTGCTCTTTATTATCCTTCGAAGAATCATGAATTTGCAAATACAGTCAGAGAAGATTTTTAACTAAAGAATATTTTGAAAAAAATTTGCCACACAGTATTAAATTTTTCTATTTTACGTTTTAGAAATGGAACAGCGAATTTTTTGTCTGATATATTTTGTTTCTAAATTATGAAGAATTAAAAACAAAATATATAACGCGATCTCATGAAAACATTCTGCCTTTGAAAGTCCGGCGCAGTAACGTCGCGGCGACGAAGGATCAACGTGTATAACGCGCGAATTGAAACGGTCACCCAACGTACGTTGCGTCCTCGTAATCGGATCCGCGCACCCCTGCATCTTCAAAAGGTAAAGCGTCCGGGCGTCGAATTCAGCTGTTTCCGGTGGGCGTTAACGTGAAAACGGGTTCGCGATTTCTTTCGGTGCCCTGTGTCGAAATCATGCAATGAGAGACTTCCCACTGTACCTGCGATAAAGCTCAGAGCTGTGTTAAGTACAAAGGGTAGCAGAGGGTGCACTGGGAACGCAAAAGAGAGCGTACGTGAAAGACGCTCGAGTGAAATCGTCCCGATGGGTGCGGAAGCGACGACGTCGCGGCAGCAAAGGGTGCTGGCGCGTGTGCCCTCGCCCTTAGATCTTGCGCCTTCAGGGGCGTATCCAACAAACTCCCGTCGTGTAGCACCGCGGGGTTTCCAGGGTGCCCCTCCGACGAATTATCGTCCCGGGAGGTATGCTCTCTTTCGTCCGTCCAATGACAGACGCCGCGATGATTACGGGTGTCTCAGATTTCCTCACACTACACGGGATGTCGCGGAATATACGCAGACTTATTGTCTCCCCATTTGGGTTTCTGAATGATATTGCGTCGCCGCTCACGGAAGTTTTCATCTAATTATGAATCTAATACTCTGTCATACATTTTACTCGTGTATGCGTGCTAATGGGTTGGGCAAAGTGTACGACATCTGTTCACGCTATTGTTTATAGACTTGTTTATAAGTTTTGTAAAGATGGAATCACACGATGCTCGATTTCTTGAACGTTAACATGCATACAGTCATACTTGCTCTGGGTATCAATCATGAAACTTTATCCCTTGGATGGAAAGTAAAAAGTGAAAATTTTTACCATTGAAATTAATGGAGAAATTTTTCACTTTTCACTTTTCATCCTAGGGATAATGTTTCATGATTGATACCCTGACATATGCTAGAATTCGTTTATGTTTGAGTGCTTCTGCATATACATGATTTTTATATTTATTATGGATTACTTCATAGCTTATTTCCTTGCGTGTACTAATAAAAAAAAACAATTGCTAATTTCATATTTGTCAAACGTGTCAGACTGTATGCATGCATACATGCTTATCATTCAAGAAATCGAGCATCGTGTGATTCCATCTTTGCTCGATTATTCTTCGAACGGTATCACACGAGTAAAAAAAACAATGTTAATTAATACTCTCATGCAATAATACAATTTATGCGATTTTTACTTTCACAATTAATATAGTTTATATAATTAATAATTTAATTAATTTTTCATTTTCGTGCATCTTTGGTGATACGATTCATGTAAAAAATTGAGCGTAACTTTGAAACTATTTGTCTGTAATGAAAGAAATAATTATCTTTTTTATTAATCTCTGGCTCATTCCATTGACTCTAATGATATCTTACACACATCATAATAAGAGATTCAGCCCTTTTATCTGCTCTGAATTAATTTCGCCATGGTGGCGAATTGATATGTTTTTAATATTTATTTCTAAAAGTTAACCGATAATTGCATAGTAACATGAATATGACAGCTGTATATCACATTTTTCAGATGATACCTTCCCTCTCATGGGTACATCTTGACGTAGTAAGAGGATTCAATATCCTGAGGATATACACGAAAAGAACGGTTTTTCTCAAATATCTAAAAATTTTCGGATCTATCTGAATGATATATCTAGATAAATTTTTAGATATTAAGTAAAATCGTTCTTTTCGTATAAAAATCTAATGACGAAGCAGCTAACGTACCCTCGTCGCCGATTTAATTGAAAGTGAACGAACTGCAGTCGGTTCGTCGCGTCGCGCGTTTGTTTCAGGAGTGCCGTTAAAGTTATTGAACTAATGGACTTTTCATAAAACCCATTCGATGGCATTCTATTTCGACAATGGGATCATATCTTCGATGTTTCAACAAGAAAGCGGAACTTCATTGAGACGTTGCTACATGTGGCCTCCGCGGCAGTCATTGCAATTTTCATAAAACCCATTCGATGGCATTCTATTTCGACAATGGGATCATATCTTCGATGTTTCAACAGGAAAGCGGAATTTCATTGAGACGTTGCTACATGTGGCCTCCGCGGCAGTCATTGCAATGCTCTCACGCCAAATGCTCCGGGCACGAGGTGATGCCGGCCGCGTAATGTCACGCACTTCGCAGTGCGTGTTCGCGCGATTTAGCAACTACTGTTGCTGTCGGCTAATTGAGGACACGCTCTATCTGTCGGTAAACGGTTCGGCCCTTAGCGGTAAAAAGCAATCGATTGACTCGGATTTGTTTCGACCTGTATTCTATAACTCGAGTTACGCAGTCGTTATGAGCACATAACGATTGCATAACGAGTTACAGAATTCCGCTGGTCGCCCAAAAAGGTGTTGTATAACTCTGGTCAGGGCGCTCATTTCTCTGCGTTTATCTACCAGCACCTGAATGATTCTCGCGTTCAATATGATTTGGTCAGAGTCTAGCTTTAGTAGTTTTTTTTTTAAACTAGCTTGTGACGAGGGGTTGGATTCCATTTCTTGAATTGTTTAGATTGTTAGACAATTGGCAATGGTACCAACTTTTCTCTTATTAGAGGCGCTTGTCACGTCTACCAGCCTTTTCGAATCGCTCGTGGTACAGCACCACTTGTGTCTCATTAGGACTAGTAGTTAGGGCCTATGATTGAGTCAATGTTAAACGTAATGTAGGCGTAAACCAGAAGTGACGGACTCGATACGATCGATTTCGCCTTCTTTCGTATGGGGCTTAACCCTTGTTCGGCATTCATCGTGTGTTTCGCATGTACTTGTCGACGTGTAATGTTGATTCCACCGAACGAAATGGAAATCCTATCATGGGTTTTGTAAACGTGAAATACCGCAGTGTCGCGTGAAAGACTTATAAATAATGTGCGCGCGACTATAGTAGATTATTCGCGAATGTTTTACGTCCTGTGCGAGAGGATGTCAATCCAATTCTGAAAGGAGGAGAGGCATCGCGCAGCAACCTTGTGGCAAATATCATTTTTTGCTCATGTAACATTAATATCTTTCTTCTGTTTATTTTTGAGTCGTTTTATTTTAACGATTTAAAAATGGTAATTAGAAAAAAAGGATTATTTTAAAATTATTTTGAAATTTGTAAATATGTGTTTGTAAGAAAATTTATAATTATTTTTATAAATATAAATAAGTAATGAATTAAAAAATTCGATGCTTATAAACATTATATATCTTGAAAATTATAGGATTATTTTCAAGAGAACTGCATTTAGTAAATATTTTTTGAAATATCGGTTGATTTTTTTAAACGGTTTTAATTTGGATTTTATATTCTTTTTGTTACAGAATCATCGTTGCTGATATAACTTCACTATTGCGTATCGGATTGGTAAGTGATGAATTAATGTTTTTATTGAGGTAACGAATGTGTGGTAATTTCATTATATATATATATATGATTGGTTTAGAACGTCTTGAGACGTTGTCCGATTTCCGAAATCTATTCTCTCCTATTCCTCCATTGGTCGTCTCTGAGGTCTCTTGCAGTTATCGCTTTCTGTTCTTTCGTTCGTCGTCCAGTTTGTTTTCGGGCTTCCTCGTTTCCGATATTCTGGGGATTGCCACTCTAGACACTGTTTTAGGAGTCTCCCTTTTCCCATGCTGTTTATATGTCCGTACCAAATCAGTTTTCTTTTCTCTATAGCTTCCGCAATTGTCCCTTCTATCCCCATGCGGTTCTTAATTTCTTCATTTCTTATCCAGTCTCTTCTAGATATTCTTAACGCTTTTCTAATTGCGTCTATTTCTACTGCTGGTTTTCTCCGGTTTCTTTCTGTTACTCTCCACGTTTCCACCCCGTATAACAGACTACTCTTGATCATGGTTTCGTAAATATACTTCCTTTTCTTTGATATCTCCCTACTCCATAAAATATCATCGAGATATCGTATCGCTCTTCTTGCCTGTATAATTCTTGAATTAATTTCTTTTTTATCGGTCCTTGTTTTGTCGAATATTATTCCCAGATATTTGTATTCCCTGACATTCTTTAATTTCTTGGTTATTGTCCATCTTGAGGTGTCCATCGTTTATTTCTGAGCCGATACTAAGATATTTTGTTTTTTCGATATTTACTTGTAATCCTCATTTTGAGTATTCCTCAACTAATTTCCGCATCATACTCAAACATTACTATTATTATTTCCATTACACTGAAAAGTAATTTAATAACTGAAAAGTATCTCATATAAAATTATGTACGTTTATGAATATTTATGTATGTTTATACATATTTATACATATTCATGCATGAAAAATTTTTACCGGGCAGTTTGGGTTATTTCTAATTATTCCTATACTATGTCGCCACTGCTTTTACTTAATATCTCGTTAGTATAACTATAACAATAGAATAAAAATATTTAACTCAAAACTATTCTATTTAGTTCAAATTTGATTCACTAATTGTAAATTCGTACCTTTTTACAAAATAATTTCTCCGCTTTGTAAATAACAAAAGTATTTGTTTATATTAACTAACAATAGTTTACATAAAATTACTGTTTTATTCGGTACATTTTAACCAAAAACTTTTGTTCGGTATATTTTAATCAAATTTTTATTGTTACAATAAAATTTTGGGAAACACAATCAATACTAGAAAAATGCCTATTATGGCCGAAACTGGATCTTCATTGCTTTAAATAAATCAATTTTGAATTACTAATATACACTATATATGTACTTGCATGTATATATCATATTGTAGTCTTTTTAGAACTGCCCGCCGAATTGTTTTTCTGGATTATAAACGCAATTAAAACTACTCTAGTAATCGCGAATTAAATTGATAAGCAATTTAATAATTTGATGCTATCATCAAGCATTATATTATAAAGATGTTAATATGTTGAAACTGTTAATAAATTTATTGCGAATAAAATTTTGGTTTATAAAAAACCTTTTTCTTAGTATATAATAGATATAAATTGGAAAATAATTTTGTTATGCCATTGAATCATTTATGTAGGAAACTTAAACATAATAATGTTGAAATATTATTAAACAATGTTGATAAAAATGTTAATATTCGAGCAACAAGCTTGAACACATAATTATTTTGATAGTTTAACAAAATTATTTTCATTCTATGTGCTGCTAAATTTTTAGATATTTCAGCAAAAGTTTTTTCCGCGTAAAAACTAACAAATACAACTTTTATAGTTGTAGAAAAGTTTCACAAGAAAATAATGTATATTCTTTATAACAAAAAATAATAGAGATTAATCGGATTTTCGAAATTCAACAAGTAAATATTCAATAGAGGCAAGTAAAAGTAAAGATTTTGTGCGATAATTCGTGCGTTACTTATAATTTAAACAATGTAAATTGTATTTAAATTCTTCTTACATTTTACAAGGCGATCGAACGTTTTGGCTCAATTCAAGCCATCATCAGCGATATCTAAAATTCAAATAAATCAATTATGTACGCAATGTGTCTGCACGAAATACAATCTTAGTGTGCAGCGAATAGAGCCTTTCTGATTTCCATATTTGAAGAGTGAATCGTCACGTAATTTTTATACTTACTAAATGAACTTCGCTGCAACCATGGCTACATATAGCAGAACATCGAAATAAATAAAAATTACAAAAAGTAAGATATACAATTGTTAAATAAAAGCTATCGTTACAATGACTGCGTCCAATCAAGTACAAACAGAATGTATTCTTTTCCTTCTGAAAAAATGTAGTTGTAGAAAGATACACAATTTCATCAGCGTTTTCTTCTAAATAATAATTTTTTTATTTTTTTCCCAACCCGGTGCCACATTCCGTAGTCAATAAAACGTAAAAAATTTATAATTCATAGTAGAGTCGCGAACGATTTCACGAACTATACTCTCGTATGACTCATCCAATCCCCGACGAGGAAGACATTTCACGTTCAGCGTTAATTGCGGCGTCAAGAATGATTTTACAGTCGTGGCAAATATCCACGCGCCGAAACTGAAATTGCCCGCAGTTTGAGGGCCGCGATTAATCTTGAGATTAAAGTGAGAGACTTTGTCGGCTGTAATTGATGTCGAGGGAGCGAGAGCGAGGGGCAGCGAGGATAGCAGGAAGGACAAATAAGAATGGTAATTATTGTAATCTCTACGCGGTGGGAGGACAGCTGGGAGGTCCTGCTACTCTCTTCGCTTCAGCCGTATCTAATATTGGAGGCTACCGCGAAATTATCTTCTCAGGAGGTCCATTTCTTTAATTTGTATTATTATTTAAGACGTTTGTAATTGAGATTACGTTTTCAACGTCACGCCTCGTATCTGTTAAATAGACATTAGCGAAGAGATACCGCTTCTTAGCGCTACTTCAAGAAAATGCGATTAATAAAGTTATTCGAATTGGAAATATACATATTTCCAACTAACAAGTTATTTGCATAAAAATAATTAATCATAAATGTACGTTGACATTTACATCCTGGGAATTTTATCTAAACCTGTCATTTATATACAATCATTCCAATCTTCGAGCAGTAATCGAGACTGCTAGAAATATATTTTGCAAGTCAACCGGATGGATAATATAACTTCGTGCATCACGATCAAACGATGTTGCACACTAGAAATGGCAAGAGATATAATCGGTGTAACATTGGAATTTGCAATCCAATCGTTTGTCGCACTGGTCGTTAACGCAGACATATCGCGCTGTATCGAAGAGGTGCGCGCGACTCAGGTGAGCTATCAGGTTGTTCAGGTATCGTCCTGCCCCGTGAATACCATTGGTCGATTGCAGACCACGCCTGCTCACCTGCAGCTAGCACATTCCGTGGTGGGGTTGGAACTTACCTGTCGCTGACGTCACCGAAGTCACGCTAACTCCTCAGGTAAATGCCTTCCTGCATTAGCCGTCTTCGCGGTATTTTCGCTCGTTTATCGTGTATCTTTTCGAATCGGCGTTAGAGTAGCACTATAATTCTCGGAGTTATAAATATATTATGGACATACTTAGTTCCCTTTATTGTATATTCTTTTATCGTATAGAAAGATACAATTACAAACACAACGATTATCGAACATGTATTTAAGTGAACGCGATAGTTATAAAATAATAGAAGAATTTAATTCTATCACAAAATATCTGTTAAAAAATTAATCATTAGGATAGCAGAAAAGTATATATAACACACACACACACACACACACACACACACACACACACACACAATGTATTATAAAACAGTTGAAAATAATTTTAATTGAAACGGGTATGGGGGTATTGATGCATAGACGAATACATTGTATTAATTCTACATCGTATTTAAAAAATGCCAGATTGGAGAGTCGAACGGATCAGTTGCTTTTTATTATCCGACTTGCATTCATCATTCGGGCATTTTTCGAGTTTGGCAAGGGCGCTCACTCTCTCGAGTCGTAATTGTCGGAGCGAAAAAAAGAGCGATGGTCGCAGCCTCGGCGGGTTTCATGGCGCGCGGACGAGCTCGCGGGGCCCTGGACGCGTATGAAAATTCATGAGCGCCTGAAGTCAAAGGCAGTTGATATCCATATTCAGAAAATGGCGTCGTTAACATTAAACGGGCACCATTATGCGTGGCTACCAATACGCGCGCGTTCGCGCACGCATACAACGACGGGTGGGTTGTGTGGGTATGCGTTTCGTCGCACGCTACAGAAACTCTCAGGGGAAACCGTGCGCGTGCAGTGCGCGTTACACGCTTGCATTCGAGGTGCACACGTTTCCCGACGACTGCATTGCTCCTTGGCATGCGACGACAGACGATCATCTCGCTCGCTATCATTTTCGAGCCGTTTCATTTGAAAAGGGTGTGACTCGGGGTGTAACTCGCGAAGGAGAAAGAGGACCGGCCGATTACTTTGAGATCGTCGGACGATACGACGCCATTAGGGTACTTATCCTTTCTCACGGTGCGTGTACCAGCCACGGACGATAATTATTTAGCGCCGCTACGCTGAATAGAGCTACCGCCTCCGTCCACTCGTAATGTCGAACGACCGAATCGACAGCCCTGAATCTCGTTCGGTTATAATTTTATTCCACGTATGTTAATTCGTAATATCCGAGGTTGCAACCCGCCGCGATTTTCTTTATGAACGATAAGTATACTTTTCACAGATCAATATACATTGCGTTACCGTGACGTAACGTAACACACACACTCGGCGAGGCTCGAGACATCCGGATATTTAATCTCTTCGAGATTCAAATACTTCCAGCCGGCTCGATTCCCGCCCCGCTTTCCCGAAGGAAAGCGAGCGGAACGTAAAGTGTTCGACATCAGAGAGCTTCGAGCCGAGCTAATATTGACGTACGTAGGATAGAGATAACGGCAATATTGGATGTCCCCTGGTTGTGAGCCGAGGAAGCGGGATGATCGGCGCCCCTCGCTCCGGATTTGCCTTCGTAGTCACAGCTCCATTGTGGCATGTTCGATGAAGCAAATGCACATCGGCGGTGCGCTCTTCGACGGGACCGCGCTTCGACGAGTGCTACTCGGCCTACATATATATCTATATACGCGATGCCCGCGCGCGTGTGCGCGGTGCTGGTACACGCTCCAAGACACCCTGCGGCGCAGGGTATTTACATATCAAAGTGACGATGGTCTCTCGCACCGTGGTGGAACTGCACTATCCGTCGACAGACCGCGCGAGGGGATGCGAATTTTCCTCGCATTCCGGCCTGTCACCGATCTATTCGTTGGCTCTCGAATGGAATGATGAAACGATTTCCTTTCACGGCTCCTCGTCGTAAATGTTTGAATTTAGAGGACAAGATGTTTTTTGCACCGTCTTCAAGTTCTACCGCATGGAACAATTGATCGCTCTTTCGTAAATTAATTACGAGTATTTTCATTTAGATATTCAGTATTTAACCATGTTATTAGACCTTGGATTTTACTTGTTCATTGGACATTATAGACAAGCGAATGTCGCATTAAAACAAATGCATCCATTTTATAAACAATTACTTTTTGTACATATTTTAATCGATTACAACAATGATAGAGATGAATAATATATTGTTAAAAATTCAGAATACCAAATTATATTCAATTTAAATTATTTTTAATTATTCTTATAGGTTGTCACTATTCTTACTCAATATGTTATTAATTTAAACAATGGAATTAAACTCAATAAACGTAGATATTAATTTAAATCATGTTTAGTTCATTATTTACTAAATGTTAAGATTAACGTTATTTACTTTGAAACTAAATAATTTGACCACAAAAATAGATTGATTAGATGTGTTTTGACATTTTGACACATTTGAAAGTTAAACATAACAAAATATTATATTTAACTTAAGAAAATGCTTTAAATATGATTCTTTAATATTTATTATAACAAAATATAATTTAATAAATGTAAAAAAATATATGTCTTCTAATAACATGCCAGAAACTATACTTATTTAAACATATTGTTTTATTCATTACGATGACGACTATGCTGATATCATAGCTCGATACAGATCTGAGCTCTGGAAAATCAGCAATAAGTTAGTTTGATTGAAAAGATTATCTATCGCGTGTCGTATCCCCGGCTAGATGTCAACGTGACATCCATCACAGTCTCACGAATTTGTCAACAGGGGATAACTCTGGGGCATCTCGATTCAGGGGGTCTCCCGCGGCGCGCCTACCTTAGCATTCCCACGTCGGAGGGTGCACTGTCACAATACGCACCCCGCGTGCCTTAATTCATGGCTAAACGCGGTGCTAAAAGCAACGAAAGCGGCTATAAATTTACGGGATAAACCCGCAACGTACGACATCGATCGCATTGTTATGCTACAACAAAAGTTATACAGCATTATAATACTTGTACAGAATTTTTTAATTTTAATTTTTTAAGAATATAAAAAAACATCTTTTTTTATAAGTATGCATTGCTCACTATCATGAGAGATGAAGAAGTAAATAAATGAGCTAGATCTCGTAGATAGGCGACAAACGTTGCAAACAAGTTGAATGAGCGTAAAACGGTCTTATCTTGAAATCAGATAGACGCAAATCACATCAATTGCAGCACAGATCGAGCATTGTTCTCTCTTTCTCCCTTTCCCCCGTAAATTGAGAGCCTTGCCGCGTGCACGATGGCTACTACAGTAGATCCGCTATATGATTAGAGCTCGCAAACTCCGCGGTAAAAGTGGAATACGTGGGTATTGAGCACTACGACGTCTCTTTAAAACTTGTCCTTTCGTAACTTTATCCGTCGGTTATGGACGCGAGAATGTAGGAGGCGGGTAATAAGCCGGAAACAATTGCGTGCTATAGCATCGGAATATATTATTTTGCACGTTCCAGGAAGGAAGACTTACCCCTTTTCGTATTACGCGAGTTTTCTACTTGTTTTTAATTCCGCCCGTTGTATATTTTATGATCTATTGTAGAAAGTATACACTGTTATAGATATCTAAAGAGCAACAGTAACTCAATCTCTTTAATCAAAGAAATAGTATTTTGTTGTTTTTAACTTCTATGTGTGTCAAAATGTAAATTAATCTATTTCTATGATTAGTTTCAAAATAAGCATTAGCGTTTGCATTTAATAAATAATAAACTAAATCGAGTAAAATTTAATACATTTTCACAAATTAAATTGTTTTAATTAAATTAACGACATATTGAGTAGAACAAGGCTACAGAAATCATAAAAATAACTCAAATTAGGTATAATTCGATATTATGAATTTAACAATGTATGGACATACACTGTTAAAAATATAACCACGAGCTTCCTTTACATGTAAATGAAGCTGGTGGTTATGAATGAAATTAAAAGTAATGAATGATTTAACTGAAAATTAAGTTACAGTAGTTACTTAAATGTAATGAACGTGTACATTAAATTTCATAAATTTTCACGAAAAATACATTAAATTTTATGTACATGTACATAAATATACTTTTTAGTTACAAATACATTAAATTTAATGTAATGTCATGAAATTAAATTTAAATTAAATTCAATTACGTAACTTAAAAGTTAATGAAATTTAAGAACATTTCTAACAGTGTAGATAATTTCATGTTCCAAAGAAATATCTCCCTCTCTCCGAAGTCTCGTTACGCCTTTTCTCTGTCTACGCAAGTAATTAGTCCGAATCCGAATAGAAAATTCGGCGTGACACTTTAATTTTAAAAAAGATTGCCTTCTGTTGACTATTCTCTAATATTTGTAAGTAATACAGCAAATTCTCGTGACATTTCCATCATTCAAACACGATTTTCTTCGCGATGGCATTGTATTAATCGAATTAACAGTATGTTAGAGCAGATCTTTCTGCAGTTTACATCGCGTGGCATCGCACCGTCGCAGCTTCTCGACGCGGTAGCTTCGGATCACAGGATAATCTCAATGACCCGCCGCTTTGGGGTCAAGGTAGGTCTCCACCGCCAATGGGTTCCCGTGGATCGAATACAGAAAATCAGCGGAACGACTTAATAAGGCACGATTGCGGGACGATTGCTTCACCCGACCACTCTGTGACGATTTGCATACACGATTATAGACCGCCGAGGGTTTGAACGGAGGAGAGGAAAAAAATATCGAATTCCTCCTCTAGAGGTGGGTCGAGGCGAGATGCCAAAAATGTTGGCTATATCCGCCTGCATAGGTATCGCGCCTGCAATTTACGTATTCGTACTATTATCACGTGCGGTAAACTCGGATAACCTTCTCTTGGTGAGCGCACCTTCCAACAACTAAGTGCGCTCGTTATAATGCGCGCGGTCCGTTACAATTTCCACGATTGCGAAAGCGTGAGTTCTCGATCCCGCGGTGTAAAATTCTGCAAAGAAATTCATATAGGATCGTGTATTTTCTTGGTTACTCACAGTTCGCAAGTGACGATGCCTTTCAACTTAACACAAGTAAGCGAAGAAGTTTGGTCAAAGTGGATGTTAGTGCCTAATATTTTTTTGCGCGAATTAAAAAATTTCTAATTTAAACAAACTGAGCATCGAACGCAGTCTTAAACTATATTCCGCGGTTCGAAATTCTGTCTTAAAAAATATAACCTTTTTTTTCGCTTATTCGTATTGAACACTTCTTGGTCGATTTTCGCTTACTATTGCTTTTTTTACTGCAAGCTTAATTATTACTTCATTATTGCTCAACTTAATTATTGCACAAGATATCCTACGGCATCACCCTTGATAGCACCGGAATAATATAATTGCAGCAGTCCGTCCATTATAAAGTGTTAAGTCGTTCGGTCAAGTTTCGGTTATTTTTGATTTTGCAATAACACGAAACGCGACGAGACGCAATGTCTAGAATGACAAGCGTTCCCGTCGTTCCGGCGGATACGTACGTATCACATGAATTAGAGATAGAATACGGCCATTTATTAGATTCGCCAGCGGGGTAATAATAACTTGGCAATAATTTCGTACCGAGAGACTACAATGGCGACGGTAGAAAACCGACCGCACAGTTGGTTGCGCATCTGCGACATCACGCGAGTATTGTCGCCAGCATTCTGCACTTTTTGTGACCTTTTTCCTCGCCACAACATTTTGCCGGATGTGCGTTACCGTAGAATCGTTACAGAAAGCATATCTAATATTGATTGATTTACATAATATTGATTGTTATGCGAAATTAATTGTAATGCATAAGCAAAATTTTCCAGATAAGTGCGAGTTCTTATGGACTATTAGTAACGATACTAGCATGATAATATGCGATTACATGCGGGCTTACGCAATACGCGAACGTAGGCAAAACAGGAAAAAATACGCAATAAGGTTTTTAATCATCTATGCTAAATTGATTCGATTTCTCGCGACCCATCGTTATAATTGTTCCTGTAACGATCCTGCCGAGTGGAATGGCCGCGTGATGTCACCGTCGTCACCGATACTCGATCGGAGCGGCGGACATCAAAGAGGACGAGGTCGATCTGAGCGCGAGATCATCATAAACTTTTGCGAGCGGTCGGTCTCGCCTCATCTCGCGTCGCCGCTTCGCCTCGCCGTGGATCGGAACGTGATGCAAGTGTGGCGATTTATTTGCCATTGCCGCTCCTCATTTCGCGCGACGTGCCGCCGACACGGCGTTCCTCATCGAGAACGCACGAGTTGTATTGTTCTCTCTCCGAAACTGTTCTTCTCTCGTGCAGTTTATCCCATAATTTGTTTTGTTCCTTTTTTCATATATCAATTATATATTTCAATCATTTTATATACTACGTTTTTAAAATATACCACTTTCGAAAAATCGGAAATTCTAATCAATTATAATATGAATGCATTTTTCGATGTAATTTGATGAAATAATCACCAAGACGTAGCTAGAAAGAATCAAATGAAAAATGATTAAGGGTACGACGTCGCGTCGTCGGATTGCATTTAATGCTGCCGGCGGATCAGAGAGATGTCTCCGAATCACGCGAATGAAGTACATGCGGAACAAAAAGTACCGATTAAAGGCTGTCCTTCAGGAACGTGAGGGAAATTGCGCGAGAATGGACGAAGAAGAGAAGTCCTATCAACGTTCCACCGTTTGTGACCGCGCGGCGGCAGCTCGGCGGCTGTTCTTGAATCGCGGGAGGATTTTTGTTGCCGAGTGTCGTCGCAATCGGGCGGCCTCATCGTACGAATTACAGGCTTGGCTCGTGTTCGTGGGTGCCTTTGAGAGTCGCGTGGATAGGCGGAGAAGCTTTGCTGGAGCACGCTGCAGTCTCCTCAGTGAATCGGCGCACGATACCGACAACCGTTGATTCTTCTTTCTTTTAATTGGAAAAAAGAAATTATATTTTTTTAAAAGAATCAATTCCAAGATATATTTGAAGATTTATAAAGATTTAAAAAAAACCAATTCCAAAAATATTAATATAAATGGAAAAGATTACTCAACAGAGCAGGTAAATTAACAAATATCCATTTTAAAACTGGATAACGAAAATATTATTTCATACTGCATATTACATTATGGAGTCTCTTGTATCGACCAGTGCTGCCCCTCATCGGCAACCCGAAAAACCACGGGTCGAGTAGCCGGTGCCGGACGGTCCAGAAAAGAGATTGCCTGCGCGTTGCTGTGGGTGCAATCGCTTGGAGAATGTTAATCGTGGGGACAACGACCCAGCCGGTGTGGTCCACCGGGCCAAAATTACGTTTTCGGTTCTAGAGATACTCGGCACATTGTATATTAAGGTCATCCGGTTCGCGAGAGGCTACCCGGCGACCCTTACTTCCACTTCCCATCCCTTCGTACAATTTTACCTGCTCTGATCGCGCTGGGGATACATGATTCACGAGTAAATTGAACTCCAAAATGAAACATGAATGTAGATTAATAAATTTTAAATGAACAGTGTATCCTTTTTTATAAGACGTTATATTTTTCAACAAATTGGGAATAATAATAGTAACGAAAACAACTATAAAAGTATGTTGAATGATACTTGAATATCGATGAAATTTGACGACAAATCATTCTGTGCATATATTTATGTTTGAATTACATTGTCATTTCGCGGATAGGAGATGATTGAGGCATATAGTAGTCATTTTGAGCCAACAATATGCGTAAGTAAGCTCCAAAGTTCCCATATATTGCTTTGTGAGATCCATTTTCTTATAGCTCTTGCGAATTGACCGAGGACTATTCTTTGCCGGCAACGATTGAGCGTAACGACTGCTGAAGACGGGAGGGTCGTATTCCCTGCGTTCGAGAGAGACCCTCGGAAACTCGTTCTCATCATTAGGGATGAGTGGTCGGTACTGCCCAGGGCCGTAGTTAGGACGATACGAGACGTTTGGCGTAGACGCTTCCGAAAATTGTCGACGATAAACTGGACACTCGACATCAGGTCCCTCGAGTGCTCGGAGCTATTTCCTGTTTGCTTCAGGCTCGGCCACGGTGTAACCCCGTGACCATAAAGCTAATACGTCCGCAAGAGGGGTTCGCGATTAGGGTGTCGCGCGTCTTTTGATTCGAACCGTTCGTCCCTTCGGTCCACCTTCCGCGCATCGCTCGGTTCCATTCATCGTTGGCATGGGTGGATATATAGTTGAAACTCTGACAAATCGGTCGCGTGTCGAAAATGTACGACACTTTAATACCGTACTTAAAGCGGAAGGAAGCTATAACTATTAATTACGCGAATAAGTAGTCATACGTTGCGCACAATTCTGCTTGGGATAGGAAATGGAAAGATCACTGGAAATTAGTTATAAAGATTGACATTCAGATCTTCCAGCAAGACAGTAAATTGCGAACATTTAACGTGTAGCTTGCTTGAAATTGTACTTAAATGCGAGCTAAAAAAAGATGCTATCTGGAATAATTTACAAAAATTCCGAGCGTCTTTGACGATAAGAAGCCGACTCGGTAGATATCGTTCTCGTCCTTCGGGTAGGCTATAAAGATAAATAGTCAGCCGGCAAATTTACACAATTTGTGGCGAACGACGGTCGGCGCGGATCTTGGAGCGAAAAGAGGAGCGGGGTGGTAAGATAGGTGGTGGAGGGAATAGCAATCTACGGAAATTGGCAAGAGCGACGAACCAATTTCCGAAAGAGGCCCGCAAACACCGGGCCAGGGGTCAGTCGGGGTGAGGGTTAATCGTCGATAAAACGATCCTCGTTAACGCGCTCGAACGATATACGATCGGGCTGCGAAAGCGAACGTCGCGGTTGGCACGTCCGTGAACGTTGCACGCTACCGTGTCTCGATATAAAGTATGCGTTAACCCTCGATTAATCGGAAAACGGGGTACGATTGGATTTTTAACATTAACATAGCATTTCTAATACGTTTTTTAACTTTTAAGATTTTAACTTTTAATTAAAAGATAATGCGAAACTTTTATTTTTTTTTGTATTGGAAAATATTTATATCTTATAAATTATATAACATTTATACAATATTTTAAAGATTTTCTGTTTTTTATGTGTATTGACTATGTCTATATATTCTTACTCGTCTTAACAAGTATAATTTCGAGCAATTTACATTAATGTATATATAATTTAATAAATATCTTGCTGGCAAGATCCACATGTTAATTTTTATAGCTAATAATCCCAGTGATTTTTCCACTTTCTATCTAAGCAGATAATTTCTTTCCAAAAATTTCTATCTTTCTAAAAGAAATAGAAAAATAAAAATATCAACAGATCTAAGATCATTTATATTCAATGTGTTTCGTCGTGAACTGTTTGGTTTTCAAAAAACCAATACTTAACGATCATATTCGTCTAAAGAGGCCGACGAAAAGACGGAGGGCGAAGACCAGAGTCTATGTAATAAGTAAGCAAACACATGGTGGCAAGCAGCCCTTCGAGTTAGTTACACGCGGATTTCGGGTAGGGCTCAAGGGGACCTTTAGACTCGAGTATCGGAACGAATGATATTTATTGACCGAGCAAATCTGCAGACTATCCAAATCCCAAGGGTGGTCCTTGCATCTATGTCCGCCGATAAATAATACCTACGGGGTGATCATAAAGTGAAAATAGTACTGCTAGTTATCCAAAAGAACGACCGTAGCGGAATCGCGAGTGCCGTATGATTTCCACACCAGTCTATAATATTTTTATGTTCCACTTGTCATTTCATGAGACACTGGAAAAGTCTGAAGTTTCTTATCCTTTTTTTTGAAATTCAATTTACAATAGGTATGAAATTTTACTAGAATTGCAAATGGGATTTATGAAAATTATTCTTAGTAAGTTAATTTAAGTAAATTAAATTATATTAGTACATTTAATTCGCGCGCGCACGAACGTTTCTTTTTTATAAATTTTTCTTTTTTATTTTCGGGAGATTTAATGGCGACGTTTTCTTTTTAGAGAGTAGTGTATACAAATCATTTAATGGTCGCTTTCTAATTAATTTTTTAATTTTTTTAATAAAAAAAAGAGGAAAACACAATTTTTTTGCTGTAACTTCTCCGGATTTTAGCCTTCCATGGATAATGGAATTCCGAAAATTTGCTTTGAATGAAATTGAGATCGAACTATTAATGTCTTAGCTCAATGGATGAATAAAGGATCCCTTCTTTATCCTAACAAGTCACACAGGTTGTACCCTATTATGGAAGACGTAGGTATAACGTTAGCGAACGATCTATTGACATCCGATACTAATTGCCATTCTCGTTTGATTGAAAGCCTTATTGCCTGCTTTTGAAGCCTTTTGAAAAATCAGATTTACTTGCAAAGCCCGCATGATCATTCGATTGTGCACAAATATATTTTACTTATATAAAGATAGAATCATGTACTTTATATCGTTTGTATAAGGTTTAAATAAAAATTTAAAAATCATTTTATCTCTTTTTTACTTAAAAAATCACAACTCGAAAATGAAGTTTCTCAGAAAATTGAAAAATTATTTTTCATCATTTGCCCTGTCTTTTCGTCGGCCCTTTAGGCGACTGAATATAATTGTTAAGTATTGTTTTTAGAAAACAGACCAAATAGTCCACCGCAAAACACATTGAATACAAATAATCAGCGATATTTTTATTTTTCGATTTTTCTTAGAAAGTAAACATTTTTGGAAAGAATTTGCCTGCTTGAAAAGGAAATGGAAAAATCACTGGAAATTAAATATAAAGATTGACATTCAGATCTTGTCAGTAAGACAGTAAATTATACGAATATTGAAGTAGGTTGCTTGAAATTATGTTAAGACTTAACAGAAAATTATTGACTAATCTAAATATTATCAGCAAAAAATATATTCTTGATATAATTAAATGTCATTTTTGTCATTTTTGTTCGCAACATTAAAAACACCACCTTTATTGAATTGTAATGATTTTGACAATTTTTATGTCAGTAAAGTTAATTTAGTTTACTTTTGATGATTAATAGAGTATGTTAGTCTAACTTATTCATAATAACTCAAAAAACTTTTTTATGAACAATAATATACGATTTATATATATTAAGACCATATTATATTTATTAAGACATTAACTCAAATGTGTCATTCTTATACAAAAAAGATATTATAATCTTTTTAAAAATCTTAAGAATAACATAGGAACTGTTTGGCGGATGGACTGTGAAGCTAAGTTAGTTTATTTTTTATGATTGATAGAGTAATATTTACCTTATTCAAATAATAAAATTCGAAAATCACATTTTTTAATTATATCACTTGAAATGAAATCATGCATTATGCATTAAATACATCCTTCTACAAATGTCTGATTTTCAAGACTTGAAGTCTTGTTTTTATACATGTTGTGATGCAATCACGTAACGATAAACAGGATTCCTCGATGCAAAAGAAATTGTACCGGAAGCAACGGTATCAAGACATATCGCTGAAGGCTTTAGTAGCACTCAACATGGAACATCTTTACGTTCCAGAGAGAGATATTAGCAATAATGTATCCTCTTTTTATAAATCGCAGTAGCATTTCTTGATGATCGTTATATCAAACGAGTACGAGATGGCTTTCTATAACGATAACGAGTGCTTTCTATATGAGATGACCGATAAGACCAGCCGGCATATAAACTCGGGCAAAGCTGTGCACGACGTGATGCATGTTTCTGCGCTATTTGTTACGTGCACGTAGCGTTGACTGGCGTGAAAAAAAATCGTATGTTTTCCAATGATTTATCGTCCTCCGGGTGAAAAAGTGCAACGTGGTTTGTGGCATGAAGAAAAAACGAAGATGCCGACGGAGAGCGAGCGTCTACAGAAAGAAAAATATTCATTATCGTCCGAAATGAAAGGACAAAACGAGTAAAAAGAAAAAATAATATAGCTACATAAGTCAAACTCTGTTAAAGTCAAAGTAAAATATGGCATGAAAAAAAAATAATTTACTGTAGATGTGTTCGACAAAAAAGTAGAGAATAATTAAAGAGAAGTATTTAGTAGTTTAAAGTAACTGTCGTTAGTCGCGAATCTACGCTTACAACGCTTTGGTTTGTTTCTGGCATTAATTATATTCTTTCGCGACCCGAATCCATAATTATGATGGCACCTGGTGAAAAACATTGTACGTAAAAGATAATTTATTTGATTAAACACAGCAGATACAATTATATATAAAATTATATGGGACTTTTAATTAATGATGTATAGGTACAACTATTTATTATCAACATCATGGTCTTCAGTAGTGATCGAAATTGAAACAAAAGCATCACTGTGGTATGCCGCGTGAAATGTTCACCGTCTTCTTCATTACGAGCTATAATTCACGCTTCTTTTACGTGCGACAGTCAGAGCGGTAATAAGCGTGCGCTGTTCACACTTCCAGAAACAATTATTTGGTCTGCTCGCGCATTCCGCGCTGGACCTGATGTAAATATATATCGGACGAAGCGCGGATATGCCATAAATACTCGAGCTAGGCAGTATATCTCTTTCGCGTTGCTCCACGCCCAGAGCACATGCTGTCGCAGGCACCTCTCACGGTCCCCTCTGCTCCACCGGGTTAAGCATCTTCGTGGGCTTCTTCTTAGGCTCGAACGGCAACGAGGCCATAAACCTCGTTCTTGGATCGCCAAAAATCCGTCGCATCTACGCGAAAACTAGTGCAGCGTTGCGGTACCGAACCGTTTGACACCCCGACCTACGAGCTGTGCATCCTCGAGCGACAACGCCCATTCTCTTCGACTCGAATACACTTTCCGAGAGCGAAAAAGACACGTACGAATTCTGAACGACTTATCGATTGATGTTACACGGTATTTGATCGCGATATCCTATTCATTCATAAGATGGAATATATTATTTATAAAAACATTAGAGAGATAAGCGATACCTTTTGCTCCAGATAGAGGAATAATCTATCTGGAAAAATATTCTAAATTAAAATATGCTACCGCTTAAAAGTATTTGCTAATTCAGATTTTTGTATGAATCTATTTTATAAATTCTTAAATTCTAATAATTCTACCATATATTTTCTTTATACATATAGAAAGCAAAATTTTAAACTATTAAATAATATTATTAAGTCTAATATTTGGATAAACAGAAAAGAAAATTGAAAATTCTTCTTCATTTAATTAAAGAAGACAGAGAATATTTTTGAGTGGTCACTACATACTTGTATGAAGTACTTGTATGTTCATTTATTTTATTATTTTACAAATACTACATAACTTTTGTTCTTTCTGATAATATAATTGAATTTGTTTACCCTAAAGTTCGTATTTTTAAATAAACGTGCACTAATTAAGTTTTCTTAATTAGTATTTTTAATCAACACGCGGTGTATGATCGATTGTGATCTCGAGTGTTTTGTTTTCCATACGTTCGCTGTAATAGAGCGATTCATCCTTCTAAATGAAATTCCTTAAAGAACCATAAAGCGCAGATGGACCAGAAAGAAGGACGGACTTCCTCCTGACGGTCGCGGGACTGTAAAACAAGCTAACCTCGACAGAATCCTGTGCGACGTTTCTGCGCGAGGCGTTACCAAGGGGCCAGCTTTATCGCCTCGTGTACTCGTAATTCTTGCGAGCGGTTCTTCACGCGGGTGACACTTTCTCAAGTCGTACCGGATTCTGTCCCTCTGGAAACGTTTCCATGCGATTTTGGGATCGGTTATTTTCAGAGAAGAAAAAGACGCACTTTTCGCGTCGTGTCTTCTTTACGAACAAATCGAGGAAAACGCACTCTCTAATACTCCCCACAAATGAATTACAGTTCCAAGAGAAATATTATTCGAAAGGCGGAGTTAGGGGTGGGCAGTATTTGAAAGACATGTATTTAAAATACGTATTTAATTACATTTTTGTATTTTGTATTTCGTATTTGAATACTTTTTTTGGGAGTATTTTGCATTGAAATACTTTTTTTTAGTATTTTATATTTAAAATTTGTAAGTACTAAATACATTTAAACTATATAAAAATTTTTTTGATTAAAGTTAAAATCGCACCATTGTTGACTCAATCTAAAATGCGTTCCATTTCACGCATGATGTACATAATGCATCCTTTATCCTTGTTTACATTTGGTAAACAACAACCTCTAGCGTTGTGTCTGAGCCAAGAGTGGGCAGTATTTGAAATACAATATGTATCTAAAATACATATTTAAATACTTTTTATTTTATTGTGAGTATTTTGTATTTTGTATTTGAATACTTTTTTGAGAGTATTTTGTATTTAAATACAATTTTTTTTAGTATTTTGTATTTAAATACAATTTTTTGAGTATTTTGTCCACCCCTGGCTACGGTAAGGATTGTTTTGCTGAAGTATCTAAAAATTCTAAAACTTTAGCTAGAGAGATACACAGTAATTTTAGTATATACGCCGCGCGCGCGCACCTAACAAAAATGTAATTAAATCCCCGCGCAGCATAAATACCGGAGTTACCCTAGATTTGAAAATAATTTTGTTGGACGATCAAAATAATTATGTATGGCGCTCAAATTGATTGCAAGAATGTCAACATTTTTTGCAGTATTACTCATTATGCTTGAGATTTCTATATAATTATTTTAATGGTCTCAGAAATCATTTTTGAATGTGTATCTAGTTATATTTTTAAATACTCCAGCAAAATCGTTTTTTCTGTGTATTTTACACACATACACATACTCAAACATATTATGTTCAATCATTTTATATTTTTTTCTCATAAATCACTAGCCTCTCTTTATCGCAAAAATGGATGAAGGGACCCCACTTGTGCAACGACTTCAGAAGCTAGCTCTATTATATGATATGTTAGACATCGATGTGTTCTTTTCAACGGTCAGATGTCGTTTCATCGATGGCACCAAGTTCCCAA
The DNA here is from genome assembly GCF_001594075.2 of Trachymyrmex cornetzi. Taxonomy (NCBI): domain Eukaryota; kingdom Metazoa; phylum Arthropoda; class Insecta; order Hymenoptera; family Formicidae; genus Trachymyrmex; species Trachymyrmex cornetzi. The sequence goes on along the minus strand of NW_017299817.1, from coordinate 560,722 downwards.
ACTTACACGCTACCGTTCTCAGCGAATCGAAGATCCCTGTCCGTCGATTCTCTGTTTCGTGCTAAAGCGTAACGCGCGGAGCAGGCACTTTGCCCTGATACAAGGTGAAAGGAGTTTCATTTTATGTTCGGTTGTACGAACGATTTCTCGACTCGTCGGCGTGCGTGGATCTGTTCCCATTCGACGTAACAACGGTGACCATCACAAATGACACATAGGCTTTCTAGATCGACCGAATGGGCCACCGGGTGCCATTTGTCATCGAGCTATATTGTGGTCTTGCCTCTGCGCCACGAAAAAGCGCCGCGGTTAAGAATCTTTACTCTCCTTTGAGGGCCGACAGCGATGCCCCGGGCCGAGATGAACATTGTTGCCCGGTTTCGCATCGATATAGCTTGATTTATGCATTGCGACTCTCTCCCTAGGACGGCGGTACAACGGTGCCCCGAGGTCCGACAATGCCGCGAAAGAAACCACGGAAATGTCGTTCTCTATTTTGGGGTGCGCGCTGCCGATCCCCTCTATCCCAGGACGGCAATAAAGGATGGGGCAGGATGGCCCTAGATGTTTAGGCGGTAGAGAGGGATTGCGGTCTTAGCAACGCGATCGGGCATCTGCCAATATTTGTCATCTATTATCGCTCTTGCCTCGTAAACAGAGAGGTATATGATCCGCATGTTAAACCGCGCACAACACGTGCATAATGGCACATCGTACAAACGCAGTGGTACGCCTCGCTCTTCATGAAATATTGCCTCTTGCATTGAAACTAGCGGCCGTCACTTCGCGACCGTCATTCGCTGTCTCTCGCTCGTGTGCCTTACTTATTTCACCCCGATAATGCTAAGATATGATCGTACAAGCCATTCGCGCAAATTGTTGGCGCTATCGCGTTATCAATCGCGATCCGCGCGCTTATTATTCTCCGCGCGAGATAAAGCGATAGCCGGAGCCGGAAGGAGAAATTTGCAAGCGAACGAGACTATCTGCGGTCGCACGCATATCCTCTCCGCGCCGTGCTGGCCGCTATTATTCCCTCCTCGGGCATATGTAGGACACGTATTCAGAAGGTACACTTTCGAAGACATTGACAGGCGCGTTTCTCCATCTGTTGCCGTCGCCGCGGCCACTTTGCCAGCCGGGAACTACAGTTACTCATTGTTCGGTCGAGGCGTGCACCGAACAAAAACCTTCCCGCGAGATGCAAAACGCGGCGAGGCGAGAAGGGAGAAGAACGGAGCAAAGGGGATGCGCGCTGCTGTCGAGAGTATCACGTAACTCCGCGCAACGGCGAATCGATGGTGCATGGACATGTTGCACGCGATACCGGGACTGGGTATTGTTGTCGCGCGGAAATTACATTATGTCCTTATACGTCTTGCCATCTGACGCCATTTCGAACCTTTCGATAGTCTCGTCGTGAAAACGCCTCTTTTGTTTCCATTCTTGTAAATTGTCTCATAAATTTTTGTACATCAAAATATAAATACCATTTTCTAGGATTAAGAATAAATATTTGTCGAAGATGCGTTTATTATTCACTTATTTCTCGTGAGTCACTTAAAAGTCTAATACAAGTAAAATGTCTGTATTAACCTCCGCGTATTGGTGCTTAAATTAAATATTGATAACGCGATAGGTACAATTTGCAACTAATGTAATGTACTTACCAAAAGTTAAAGTAAACGCAGACACACTGAATGGGATTCAAATTCAAAGTCGAAATGTTTGCGTTTACTTTAACTTAATTCGTTCATAAATAAGCTTCACATAAATAGGTGTTTTAATTATGGCAATGTTAGCGTGATTGAAATCTTTGGTTTTGTAGTATTTATATATATTTATGCTATGAGAGTGTGAGATATGCCGGGTTCCACCCTGACCCACCTGGGGGCGGAATCGCCACCGCCCCGGCCGCCCCCGGGCGTACTCGAGCAGCGTTTACACGCGTACCCGTTATACGCGCGTGCTTTAACGTGAGATGTTTCCTGACCTGTTTGCCCGTGAAATGTCGAAATCAGCTGTGGCCGCCTCTTAACTTACGACGCATTCATCGTTGTATAATAGCGATAAAGATTCAGTGTATCGTGAAATATGTTAGCTTCGAATAGGGACATGACAAATTTATTATTGGAAGGATAAATTCTCGACAACTTCTATTCCGTTAAGAAATCTTTACAGTTGTAAATGCAAGCCTACTTCTCGCAAAATTGTAGACGAACAAAAAGACGCGCAGAGGACACGTAACCGATTCCAGCATTGTTCCACGACGCGTATATGCAACGCGGAACAATGGTCATAGACGCGTAATGAACGGCTCCGTATTGTGTCCTCTGGTACCGCTCTCGTCGTCCCGTATGTCACGCGCGAAATGTCGCGCGCGTCAAATCTGCGCATCCAGGACGAGAGCGCTCGTCGGCGTGAGCGCGTGTGCGGGGTTAATACCTCTATGAATGCACGCGTACGCGCCGACGGATTGTACGGCGAGGGTGCATCCGCGGGAACCTCTTGCATCGTTGAGAGGCGTGGTAGGTTCACTCCCAGGTGCGTCTCGTCCTGGGACAATGCCATGTAGGAAACGACACCATCGGCCACGCCCCGATTTACGTGCCCTAATATACGCTCGCCCCATGGCAGATGCGCCCCCCGATATATATAAAGAGAAAAAAAAATTTTTTTAAATAATGCAAAGGTAAAGCCGAGGGAAATAATAACGGCGTGCAATATTCCGGTCTCGATGCGTTTTATTGTGTCTCTTGTTGATATCTGTTACATCACGATCATAGCATTTTAACTCTTCTGTCAAGGTATAATTTTTCACCTTTTTATTGTGTTTTACAAGGTCCGCGCTAAAAATATAAAAGTGGTAATGTGTGACAATAGATTTGTTCTTTTTCTAAGAATGTTCTGAATTGGTGAACACTGGTGCAATAAATTGGAGTAAAACAAATATAATTTGCAATATTAAAATCTAAAAATCGACCGATTAAACACGCATAAGTAGAAAACGCTATATTCACTCAAAGCTTCTTCATGCCTAAAAAGAAGATACATAAATCTGTGTAAAATTGTTCTCTGTTGTTGGAAGAGTGGACTTTTTGAAGCGTTATAATGAAATTCGCATAAAAATATAAAAATTTTTACTGTTTAATATTCATGTACACTCTAAACTAGCGGTGTCTATATAATTCTCACTATGTTGGTATGGTATTAATATTAACACCATAGGTTTTAAATCCACACTATGATGGTATTGATATAAACATCAGAGTAATTTGTAATCCACACTATATTGGTGTTAATATTAATACCGACATGATGAGAGTTATATAGACCGCATAGGTGCTAAATCTACATCAACATTTTTTAGAGTGTAGGAACTCGAGTACCTATACATTCACAGAAAGGTTAAGCGAGTTGAAATACTACTGTATCTAATTCGACTTTCATAACATCTTTCGAAATTAATACGCTGTCGAAAAACAAAATGAACATGCATTCTCCGTCTCATTCGCTTTTAACACGCTTGTGGTGGCCACATTAGTCGGGTTAACCGTGACTCTCGTCCATCTATCGTCGAAAAATCAATCGTCAGCATCGGAAACTACGCGGTCTCACGCAGATGCGACATGCGGTCGCGGCTGCATGCATCATTGCATAAGAGAACAAGCGACAAAAACTTCAGCGGTCTACACCACCTAAAATTCACGTGACTGCCACAAGCGTACCGTTGCTCCACATCGGCTGCTTCGTAATGTGCCTCGCATTTACATACAGATCGGAAGGAGAAAAGCAACAAAGGTGTCTCAGTTGGTCCGAAACACGCGCGCCAAACCGCAGACGAGACGAGATGGATCGATCATTATACTACGGGACGCATTTAGGCCACAACTGACCCAGTTCTGGTTCCGAATTCGCTTGATGTAAAAGAGATTCGTGACACGTGTAACCGCGCTCCACATTTCACTATCCGTTATGTGAGAATAATTGAATATATTCGAAATCTCCGATATAGTATATACTGATCCTTTATATCTCGTAGGAATTTTGATGGAAAATGGAGCAATAATTTTGAATCGCTTGATACAAAAAAAATTATAAATTTGTCCAGAAATATATAAAAAAAACGTATAATAAAATATTTAACAATTATATTAAATCGTGAAGGATATTTTCTTCTGCATCTAAATTGATGCCGTAACATGGTTATTCAATAAGCAGACGGCGTAACATGCATATTAACTGATAATAGCATAGTATTGATTATTTTTTATTAATTTTTATATATTGATTTTTTCTTGTTCTCAATAAAATAATATTTATATTTAATAGAATATACTTGTAAAATATACCGACAATCTTAAAATAGAATGAAATCATATTTATCTCATTTCGATGGTTATATACATTTTGTTTTTCTGGTGAGTTAATTCAATTTCCATTATATGGTTATTTGGTTATCGGAACACAAAGAAAGTTTTTCACATATTTTATGAATCTGTTGTATTGATTGTAAATGTTATTTTATTTAAAAAATACTCACATTTTTAAATATAATTTGCAAAAATTTTCTTTATATTAGAAAAAAAAGCATAAAGAGCACTCTTAACGTTTAGCAACGATATTGTTAAGGACGTTGTAATTTTTATTTTTCTTTCGTCACTATAACCAATTAGACAAAGGATTTGGGTTCATTGAATGTTCATGGCTAGAGAAACAGAATCTATGACTTCTGTTTTATATTATATTATATAATATCATGAATGTCTTACGAATTGATGTACGATCTGCGATTTGAGAATATTTATTGGAATTCATAAAACATCGATGAAGTAGAAAAGTAGTGGAACGTAGATGGATAAGAGAGGAATTCAAATGTATAGATAACAATGAATATGACATACAAGCATTAAATAAATTATGTATTTGTGTATGATATGACTTTTTTTAATAAAATAACATTTGCAATCGATAAAATAGATCTGCTATATCAGACATTTTCATATTCTAATAACCAAATAATCATATATCAAAAGTTATATTATTCATTTCGAATTTTCATCACACCATATACTTTTTTCACTTCTGACATCACTATCCAAGATGGCCGCAGTGAGTAGACAGAAATTTTGATAAGAAAATGAAAAGAACTTTACATATCGTTTGGTTGAAAAAATAAGAATAATCTAAATATCATAAACCGAAACTAAAACTTGAACTGTATATACATCTGTGATTTTCTTATTCTAAAACATTTTACGCATTCTTGTGCAAAGATACTACCAAGATGCGAGCTTGTTACGGCGGAAAGGAAAACGTTTGTACTTTGAGAAAAAGTGTAATTATTTCAAACTTGTTGCATGGATCGTCTTATAGAACGGTTTTCTGATGTGGGAGGAAGACATGACGTCAAAAACGTCTCTTTCTCATCCGTTTCTTCGTGGCGTCGCGGACGAATGAATGGCGGGATCTCACGGCGACGACCTGTTTCCGACGAGTCGGTCGCCGAGCAAACGAAACGACTCGCGTTTTCCCGCGGTGCCTGTCGCCTCCACCCGCGCCATCGCGCGCCCTTCGCTCATCACCGGGGAGCGCGCAATCAGCATGTGTATAACCGGGCGGGCGAATCGTTCACGACATCCGAAGCATTGTAACGCAACATGTCATTCCGGTAATGCCGCGCGGGGCTACGAGCGTAACAATGCCGCGCACATAGACGTTTAATTATCATAGAGTAATGCATCTAATGACATATATTAGTCCGCGAGTCGCCATATGGGGACCCTTTTGTCCCGCCAGTATATACGGTATATAATAATAGTCGCTCACGGAAAGAGTTGTGCACGCGCATGCGTACCGGTGGTATACCAATGGCCCTCCTCTTCCCTTCGCGGTTCCTCGCATCCTTTCCGCCTCCTCCTCCTTCTTCTCCTCTTCCTCCTCCACCACCACCACCTCCTCACCCCGGCCGTCGTCATCCGTTTGTCTCGTTCTATCACTCGCAGTGTCCTCCGCACTCTTCCGCGGCTTCGCGTCTCCTTCGTGCGCGCGGGGCTCCCTTCTTGGACGTTTCTGGCTTCCTGCGCTACCGTGAATCATTCCGCGTGCGACTGCGTGCAACTGATTACCGTAATCAGGCTATTCCTGGTTCCGGTATATCGACCGCTAATTATAATCATCGATTTTTCTCGTACGTCACTTCCTTATTTTCATGCCGCTTCGTACGGCCAAACGAATCCCCGTCGCCCCGCGTCGTACCACCGACCACGGGAAAGCCTGTCATTCGGTAGCTTACACCCGTGACCTGTCAGTTTGCTGCACCGGAAGTGAGATACGTTGCAAAACCACGCACGTAGAAACTGCGCGTCCTCGATAACCTGATCGTGTCTGGTCGCAAATTGTCGTACTTAATTCAGCTCGTCGAAAAGTGCACGCTTTTGCAACGATCACGTTAACTTGGGAAAAGTGTTGGTAGAAGCAAGGCGAAAACATTTTAATGATCTTTTTTTTAAGTCTTCACATTACGGGAGGGTAGAAGTGTACAGAAATATGTAGATTATATACTTTGACATATAAAACAAAATATACAAACAGAATATTTAGTTCAAAATATTCTGTTTGAAATAAACTCGAGAAAGCAGCTTTGCAATTATTACCAGATAAAAAAACAGTGATAAATCTAGCTGAAGCAGCAAAATATTTGTTGTGGTTGCAAAGCTGCTTTTTCTGCTGAGAACGCAGTCTTTCTTTCCAATCACAAACAACAGACGATGCGCCAGCTTTAATTCGCTGCGCCAATGTTCCGTAGCGTATCGTCGGCCAACGCTTTCACGCAGTTTCGATAGCAGAAATTATTTATAGTTAAAAAAGCTTTTGTTGAAAAACAATGAAAAGGTAAGAAATTATTTGGGAGAATCTAAACGTGCTCTGTTCTCTGCTCCTCTCAGCCGACACCTATGCGCTTTTGAGAACAACGTATTCATTGCGGGCATTGCGGTAATGCGACTAGCTATACGGACATTTATTTGCCAAAGATTTTTTGAAAAACCTTTGATCGCAATATGTATATACGCACTTCAAAAGATACGAATCTTTTACGCGTGCGCTCGCACGCACGAGCGCACGTGGTTTTTCTGCACCCGTGTTGCGAAACGAGGAGAAAATTGAAACGCAGCTTTCCACGAAGTCGGAAAGTGCGAGCGCCTGCTGCCAGTAAATTGTTGCCATTAGTTGAGCGCGAATGCCCGACGTTCAATTCCCTGATACCTCTTTGGCGTAATCGACTCGGGCCCTTTACGCGGAATTCATCGTGCAACCCGTACGTATATACGTGCGAGCGCGATGATATAGCGTCAGGCTCGATATGGCGCTAGCTTAACAGCCAATTGCCCTCGTCCGCGAAATGGAAATCGACCGTTAATCCAGTTAGAGAAACGAGTGGTATCGTTGCGAGTGGCGTCCACGAGGGATATTTATCCCGCCATGGGATCGTCGAAGTAATAAGCGCGGCGGGCCGCGTAAGTAAAACTGCAATTATCTAGAACTCGACCGTGCGAGTTGTACGTTCCGCTTTTCAACTTGCGCGAAATTAAGCGGACACAGTTTGTTAACCTTTTCATTGTCGAGACATTAAGAGAAAAATCTCAATTTTTCACTGGAAAAGAAGGCAAGAAGGCTGACACAATATAAATTCGAAGTAGGAACTTCCGGTAAACGCTTTTAATGATAATTAACACACCATCTGAATTTTTCACAGGAAAAAAAGACACGAAGAAATAATATAAAATATTTTTCGAACATTTTGAGTAATTTGAGACGAATTGTGAAAAATTTAGAAAACAATCGCATTGTACTATGGCGGTTGGTAGCGAGAATCAACTGAGTCTCGAGCTGTTTTCAATCTTCATAAAATCGATTCGATGCGACGTGTCCAGTGAGTCGCGAAATGTGCGCTCGGACGTGCACATTTTGCGGCGAAACAAAAACAAAGCGGCAGGTGGCGGCACACAAAGAGGAGCGCTTTTAATTGCTGAACAATGAGAGCGAGCCTTGCCACACCTTGAGTGCCTGTGCACTACCGCGTGGTCTACGCAGACGGATCGGCGTTAACGCCGAGCGGTAGCGCACCGTTGTCAGCAATTAGTGCCGCGCCCATTGGCAGAAAACGCTAACAGTCGGCGTTAATGAGACGACAACTTGGAATTAAGCGGCGCATCCTAAGCACGGACCGTTTGGCTTTACAATTTCAGCTTTTCGATTATATATCTTTCTCGTGTTTTTTCAAACTTAATTGCCCGTACGAGAGCCACGAGGATCACAATCACGCCACAATCGCGTGTTCGATCCCCGGTATCAAACGTTATTTCTTGAAGATCAAGCGTTCAAGTAACGGAGTCTTTATCCCTTTTGGCGGCGGAAGACACGAGTACAAGCTCCTTCGCTCGTACGCCTGCGTGATTACGGAAGAAAATGGGCCACTCCGGCCTTCCTCTTTCGACGTCAACTTCGTGTGTACCGTCGTGTCTCGCAGCCCCGAGGTTCCGAGGAGCGATCTGAATTCGCGCAAAAGTATGAATAAAGCATTGCCATGGCAGAGCCGGAACAACGGCATTGCACGTTACGCCGGCCACATGCGAAACATCTGGCATTTTTCACGTGAAAGAGAAAGACCGTGGAGGCCGAAAGACGAATTTCTGAAACGGTGCACGCCCTCCTGTCACGCTCCTTCGGAGTGGCCGTGGAGACCCCCGGGGGAATTTATATTGTCGCGACGCTTTATTGTACGGACACGCGCAATTATATCGTGATTGTTCCACGATCTAGCCCCTAATTAACGATCAATGAGATCACTCGCGTGTGGATTGGCAAGAAGGAATTTCATTCCGGCTTGGTTAAAGAGAGGCGTAAAAATTCTCGTGTGGATTCGCACGCGTTTTTTTTTGTTCCGTCGTGTTATTATCTACCTTCGAATAGTATTTGGCACGTGCACAGAAACTGGTTGGTATCTTGTTTATGGAAACGGAAATATATAGTTTATTGTACGACGGAAAAAAGCTAGCTAAATTTCATTTCATCTTCAAATTATAGTTGGATTAAAGACGAATAATAAATCGCTATTACTCGATTTACTTAACTCTTTTATATCAGAATAAAAAATATATTTTAAAAAGCAAGTTGCATTAATCTAAGGAAAATAGGATTATACTTACAATGAAATAAGATTTCTTACACTAAACAATTAACAAGTTGCACATGGGCCTTAAGGAATCGGCTCTGTAATAATTGCGCGTTTATTAAAATTGGTATAAGACAATCCTCATATAATTAATATCGATAATTTATTTGTCGAACGTTTCGGCTAACTTATAGCCTTCTTCAGCGAGCGTGGTATATAACAAACTATAGAAATCAAAGCCTTACACGGTCTAGCTGGATCTTAATGCTTGTATGATTCTTATGTGAATTTATATACTACGTATGTAGTCCCACAGAAACGCGCGCCGAAAAATTTCCGGTCTTGAAACGCTAACTCTACTAAACTACCGCAGTAATATCACGAGTTAAAATTGACTAGCAATTTTTAACAAATTTTTTATGCTTATTCGCATCTTCGAAACGATCTTAATAATGATGAATAACATATTAAAATCTGTAAATAATTAATTCTTATTGCGACGTGGTATATAAATTGCATACATACCTTCATCCTTACACTTCAACATCAAATTTCCCATAACCAGTTAGAAAGCTGGATGGTCAACGGTACTTTGACTTTAAATATAATAATTGAATATTAAAGTCGAAAGATATTAAAAGACTTACAGGAATTGCTGTGGAGATTCACCTCAGGAGCACGTAAAATACAAATTAGTCCTTACATAATTATTGCAATTATTGCTCGCTGAAGAAGACTAGAAGTTCGAAACGTCCGACAAATAAATTATCGATATTAATTGTACGAAGACTGTTTTATATCTATTTTAATAAACGCGCAATTACTACAGCACCGATTCCTAAAGATCCATGAGTAACTTGTTAAATAGGATTATATTTCTCGAATAATATGAGCATTGAAAAAAGAAAGTTTTTGCGCGAAATTATATCTGGATTAAAGACAAATAATAGTAAATTATTATTATTCGATTTATATATTTATCTCTATTAGATCAGAACAAAAAAATATATGTTAAATAATAAATTGTATTGATCTAAGAAGAACGCAGGATTATAATTTCCGAGGCGTTAAAAGAAGAAAGTTCTTGTGCACCGTGAAATTATTAATATCTGGATCAAATACAAATAGTAAATTATCATTACCCGATTTACCCTTATCTCTTTTATATCAGAATAAAAAATATATGTGTTGAAAAATAAATTGATCTAAAAGGAAGAGGAATATAATTTCTGAATAACATAGGCGTTAAAAGAAGAAAATTCTTGCGCGTCGCAAAAGATTAGAGGGAACGTCGCTCTCACCCTTTCTCGAAGTTCTTTATCCGCGTGCTTATTCCGTGCTACAGTCCATCGAACCGTTGTTATATGCGTCCCGTCTATCAGGATATATCGATCGCCGCTCTGCCGGTGGGCGTTCGTTCGACGAAGGAGGTCTCCGAGATTGACGCGCGTCGGTCGACCTGGCGACGTATAACGCTTCAGATTTATTCAATGACGAGAGAGAGAGAGAGAGACGATCGTTAAGGGTTCCAAGAGGTGGGTGGGGCAGGGTCAAGGGGTTCGTGGCCCCTTCCGATATCCGACGCCAGACACGTGCTCCATTCAGGCTCGACGCCAAGAATCCGTGGCGCGTCCCGCGGCATGATTAGCGTCGCGCGAGCGTCTGCTCGTCGTTAGCTCGAATCGCGGTATAATCCGTCACGCTCTATAAATTACACCGATGACACGCAGCCGATGATTAAATCCGTTAGACGTTTACTCTTTCGATAATGATAATCACCTCTGCGCGCTGCATTTAGATGAAAGGCGATCGATACATTAAACGACGGTTGTACCAGCCATTCGAGAATGTATCGAGTGAGGAAGTCTCAGCTTCCGTCAGCTTGGTAAGACTAAGTTTAGCCCGCGGCGGCCAAATTGCGTCTCCGGTGAGTAGCGACGTGTTAAAGTCATACGTCATATTTCCGTAACCGTAACTGTCGCTTAACCGACATTCGTTTTATCGTCCGCTGTCGCCTCCGGAAATTGTCAAACGAGACGTGCGAGAAGGGTCGCACTTTTTTGGTTCTTTATCACGGGTAAGCATATGTCCGAAGAAATGTAGTAAGTACAGTATCCTCCTCCGTTTGTACTTTTATTTCGTGTTTATATATAAATGATAGTCATATGTCGCGAGCAAGAAATGTCAAAAAAATTTAACGACGTCAACTAATCTTTATGATGATCACGTTAATATTATTTTATCGTTACTTTAATGTGTAACTTTAGCAGAGGAAAAAAAACGAGAAAAAAGAAGGAAAGGTCAACGTTTGTTTCTTGAAGGCCGAGATACAAATTTATCAGGACGCAGACGATCGCGGCGAGAAGAACTTTATTCGTCTCATCCATTCTCTTTTGGCTCTCCTCTTTGAGATACTATGTCTCCTTTTCCTCGTCATTCTACTCCTCCTCCTCCGTTCCTCTCGTGCTATCTTGTTCCTTCGTGCGTGTGCTCGCGTGCATACAGAACCGTCGTGAATCGTGCGATGACTGGCGAAAATCAATTCAATTCCGCCGTATATCTAATTCAATAATCTGAACGTGACGAGTGGGCGAGGAACAGGCCGGAGAATGTAAATGCGATAAATGAGTTCGAGGTGGTATTATAAGAAGGAACGGAGGAACAAAGAGTACCGCGACTTCCGGCTGCTCCGCATGACCGACTCGGCTGTCATAAATCGTTTCGTGGACGGAACCAACTGCGGCTCGGCTTCGTCCGCCTTACGAATCTGACAAATGATCGCTTCACGAGAAGCCAATTAACACCTCGTACAACAGTCGTACACTCGTATAACAGTCGGTGGCATGTGTTGGTGAAATAACTTTGATCTGAACATCGTGACGTGTATAAACATAAATTTAGATTCTGGGCAGGCATCTAGCAACTTTTTGTTTCTCAATTTTTTTCTATGCCCGAGTATCGCTTTACAATTACATTGATACATTTTATACATATATCGATGTAAAAAAGGTGATAGAAAAGATGATAAAAAAGATGATAGACTCCTTTTATTGTTCAGGAAAAAGTCGATAACAACGACTCAACGAATTGTAGAAAGGCAACTTGGTGAACGTTGCTTGGAGGTATCGTTTATACCATGGCTAGTTCATACATTTTTTAAGCGTTCAGCTTTGCAACGATGAAGAAACGAGGCAAGGGTAGTATAAAACGCGAGGGTTAAAATTCCGAGAATGAAACGTTTAATCACACCGGCAATTAGCATGATTCATAATGGATTCCGTCTCCATTTCGTGATATCTTTAATAAAACCGGTTAAATATCTTGTTCAATATAAAATTATTCAATTATTTACGAGCGAAGTAAAATATCTTCATTTGACATATATATACATATATATGTATATGCGAGTATAATGAAGATATCAATATTCACTCCCTCCCTTCTTTTTCTTCTTTTTCCTTCTCTCTCTCTCTCTCTCTCTCTCTCTCTCGCCATCACATATTAAAAGATTACAAAGATTAATATTAAATTTCTTCGTAATCGGCATCATTAACCCGATCCTAAAAAAGCTATCCGTTCACGAACACGCAGTCGAAGATAGCTGCGCGTTCCCTCTAGATGTTGCCATCTATTTGGCACATTCGTTGTCATGGTGGATTTCTTGCTGTCGAGGGGCAACCACTCGCTCGTGGCAAGATAAAAATACGGTCGGAAGGGTATTAGTCACTGTGCGATGGCCCGTGGGGTTCCGAGAGAGAAAGAGAGTGAGAGAGTGAGAGAGAGAGAGAGAGAAGTACAGAAAGAAAGAGGTAGAGAGACGAGTCTTTCACGCGTACTCCGTCACCCTGCAAACTGCACTAATACTCGTTCGTGGTGCACGCGTGTGCGTACACGTTAACTAGATCGCCAGGAAGCGAAGCCGTTAAATCACGCGGGACTTGGACAAACCCGGAATGCAATGTGGTTGCGCGTACATTATGTATACGTATATACGGGACGGAATGTGTGCGCCGGATTGGCGCTGTATGTATTCCGCCGCCTCATCGGGCGCGGACGTATCAATTAACTCGGGAACTCGACGGCCATCTCAACTAATTTCCATCCATTCTCGACATACCTACTCGATGTGCCATGAAATTATCGGTCGATAGCTACGAACCGCTAGCTACCGTGCCGCTCTTTCGTGAACCCTTGTATGAGGTCGACGGTTCGCTTTTGAATTATCATGATTTGAAGCTTCTTTTTCTCTCGTTAAAATGTAAGCACGTAGGAATATTGATAAATTAAATTGCAATTCCTTTGGTAGAAATGATGCATATCTTATCGAGACGAAGTTATTATAATTGCGAAGCTCGATTGGTTAGCAGCAGGTACTTTTCATCCTATCGTTCTTTTTTTTTTATATAACTATAACGTGTTAATGAATAGCAAATGTCGACAAATGCAATATAAGCACCTCTCGCTCGTTCGGGACGCTTAATTACACGCAGTTGCCGACTCTTAAATCCACCTCGATGTGATTAAAAGCAACCGGCATCATAATCGTGATGCAGAAACGCGTCATATATATTGGCTGGGTGCGTCGATCTCGAATGAATAACGAATTGATATTGAAATTGGCAGCGATCGATAATTAGCTCCGACTGTTCGCTTCAATTAGGGTAAGCTTGCGTAACGAGGTGATTGCGGGAGCGATGTGATTCGTTAGCCGGCTCAGAGGAATATCACGGTGTCCCCGAGGCCCCTCGATGAGTGTCGCGTGAACCAACCGGATACTTTAATGACCTCTAACGACGAGCAATTAACTCGAATCGGACGGTAATGTTATCAGCCTTGCGTTACAGGATTGCCTCGGTCTGTTCTATTCCATGCGGCGCGTCGCGATGCGATGGCTGGCCAACGCTCGTTATGACAGCGTCAGAATGTTCGGTGTTGTTTGCCCATTAGACTCGACTGTTCGACAATGTCGAACACGAGAGCGCATTGATCGCTCGTGTCGGATGACGTTATTTGTCTGATTTTCCGAGATATCGCTACTTCATTCGCAAGAGATACAAAACTGGTTGAATAAATAATTGAATTAATAGTTTTATACTTTGTAGGAAAGTATATCAAAATGCAAAAATTTTCGGAAATATAACATTAATGATTTAAGGATATTTTAACACAATTATATACGCACGCGGGCGTAGAAAATTCTTCCAATTTTTAAAATACGTGATAATAAATCACATTCTCTCTCTTGCCACAGTACGTGTTGTTAGTAAAATCGGCGGTTTTTAAATTAAAAGGACTCTCTGTTCAAGTTCGGGTTGATTTTTCAGACACCAACTTTCCGATCGTGCCGCGGGTTTTTCGAGTTCGCGGCACTTTGGTAACAGGACTCGCGTGCATCTCTTAATGCCAGCACGTGTGCGTCGTGCGCGTCTGGGCCCGCCTTTGAAGTGCGTACTAGGCCTCACGCATGTGTCTCTTGGCTTTTCCAGCAAACTACATATAACTGTGTGAACCATATGTCCATAAACCGTAGGTCTAACCATAGCCTCGTTAGTTCTCTCTCTGTAGTCTTCCCTTGACTTTACAACCGATTCGGATTAGCGTATTAATCTGTTCATCCATTTAGCAGATTGATTACGCTCGCCTCTCATTCACGCCTAACAAATCTCACGAATAATATTGCGGCAAATCTAGATAAAGTATATTGTTTGATGTAATAATCAAAATAATTTCGAAATGTGTACTATTATAAAGCTTTAAAAAGAAATAATAAATATCACGAATTCTTATCGTGAATCATGTATTAGCTGTACGTTAGTCTTTTTTTTTACCGCGCAGAAGATGCTTCTTGCTTTTCTCTGCTAGTAGAAATTATAGTCTGCGGTGAGTTCGAGGAGGCGGTTTTGCTTTTGAAATTTTAACCGTGGTATCCCTGTCCAAAGTCGAGTCGTTAGGATCATGAGATTTGTTAACAGACCTAGTAGGGGCGAGAAACGACGAACCTTTCGGGCTCCTTTGTCCATTTTTTTTACTAAGCCTTGCCGACATCACGGTGTGAAATTTCAAAGAGTACCATTCAGTTTTCCGTCATCTCTCCACTTAATATTTTGCTCTCCGTCATTCGCTAGTTTGTCTCATTCGAAGGACTCGATTGACTTCAGAGATTTATTACTGAATTTTTAAATACAGAGTGAAGTCAAAGCAAAATTGTTTCACTTATCTACCGTTTTTCATATTCATAATCGTATTTTTATATTAATAAAATTTCTTATCATAGTTCTAAAATTCCTTTTATGTTATTAAAATACATGCAACGCGTAGTTTAATTTATTTCTCCCGGTTGTACTACATCTCTGCCATTTGTAATCCATTTATAGATCGTGATGAACGCGATCCGCGCGAAACGGTGTTTGCGAGCAAAGTGTCGTTCCGCCGGCTTCATAAAATGCTCCCGCAGCTCCATTCGTTTCAATTGTATCGCGATGGGGTGCACCGCCGTGAAATTAATCGCACAGCGGTGTCTTTGTCTGGTGACGGTGCGCGACCTTTATTATCGCAACACGTTCGAAAGAACAGACGGATCTAATGACCCGAGCCTTGAGAACGGTCTCGCGGACGTGACACTCGCACGCGCCTAATTATTCACTCGCAAGCTGCTGGACAGACGAGTGTATACCTCCCGAAGAAAATCGTTCCCTTTAATTTATTGGTGCGCGTATACAGCACACGTAAATCCGAACGTGAATTACGAAAAATTATATAATGATAAAACTATACATTGACACCGTCAATTGAATATCATTTTATTCGTATCTCGAATCGTAATTTGTACAAACATTTATGATGATAAATTATTAAAGTATTAAGTATTAAGAAAATTGACTTGAGAAATGTTTAAAAATAAATAGAAAAGAATGCCATTTTCGATTATAATGAAAATGGCATTCTCTTATTTGTGCTTAAATTATTCGCAATTTTAAGATCTTATTGACATCAAATTATTAATATTTTTATAAAGAATATGTTTATTAGTATAAAAAATTATTAAATTGCTTGTCAATTTAACGTGTGTTATTACTACTATGGTTCTGTTCATGACTGTGTTTCAAGAGCGAAAAAGATATCGGCGCGCAGTTTACAGAATCAGATATTTATATGACTTCACACAGAAATATTTAAGAATGTTTAATACCTATTTTTTAAATATTAGAAGTTTAACAATAATTTTACTGACTGTTCTTACATATGTTTGGAGACTTGTGACAAAACCCAGAGTTGATTTACTGAAGCGATATCTAAAATTATAAAGATTTTAATTTACAATGATTTTATTTAGTACCTATTTTTTTAATATGAGGAATTTATTAAAAATTTTATAGATTGTTCTATTATTATAGCTGAGTATTTATGTAAAATTTAAGCAAAATTCTTTTATTATTAGTTTAAAAGTTATTTAATATTTTTCTCTTAAGTTTTATGTAAAATTATGATTTGATGAGGAAGTAATATTAAGAATTAAATCAAATTTTATATACTATGTATTATTAAAATAATAATATTATAAATATTCGTGCAAAAGTTTATCCAGTTCCATTTAATCATTTAAAAATTATTGACCTAAAACTGCAGGAAAATATGATCATTTTTCTACATAAAATCATTATAAGCTAAATTGATTTTTTTTGTTGGCTTTACGCGGACTAATCATCGTCAAAATTTGAATGATATTGGCTAATATTAGCTATTTTTGACTAATTATTTGATACTTTTAGCTGATATTGTATTGACAAAACGTCCTTAAACACTAAGGTTTGCTTTGACTGAAAAAAAGGATTTCTCGTATTTAATTGGATTAATTTTTTTAGTATCGAAAGTTGATGTTAGATGGAATCATTAGTTTAAAAATATAGATGTAATACTTCAAGGGAAATAAAAGATTATGGTAATGATATGAAACAAATTATTTTTTTCAAATCTTTTTTAATTTATTTATAAAGTTTACAGCAACAATATGTATTTTAATGAATTATATCTGTAGAATTATAACTGCATAGTGATTCTGAGTACAGCATAGATTCAGTATATTGCAGCAGATGTACGTACGATCGTTGTCAGCTTCCGTGAAACAAATAATAGAATAAAAGATAAAGCAGTTACGTAAGTGCGGAAGAGTTAAAACGAAGTAGGATACCCACCGATCGCTATATTTCGAGCGAGGAAGAATGCTTCCTGCATTAGGAGCGTACGGCCATGGTCGTAAAGGCGCGATGATCTGTGGGTAGAGGGTGAGCAGTGGCTGGTACCGAGGGGGTTGCAAATTGAATAACAAACGTTCACCCTCCTTGGTTAAATCACCGAAAAAGCCATCCCCCGAGCTTGCACGCTTGCCGCGAGACGTTAACCGCACCCCCCGCGAATTGCTGCGGCGCAATCCCGATGCGACCCTCTCCGACTGCTTTGCATAACGATCTTATTTCGTAATCTCTGCCATATTGATCCAGTTTATGGCGCCGCGCTTGAAAATTGTTTATTACGGTGTCTCCGTCAGGACATGTCGAATCTAAACTTCGCGGCACCGCGATATTCGATGAAACACATAATTTCGTCTTTAAATTACAAGTTTAGCGTTTTTGTACTAATTTTTTACGGCGCCTTTATATAGATACTTTATTCTAACAACACATCTTTAAGAGTGATAGATTATTTTTTCTATAATTGCTTCATTAATATGTTAACGGCAACGTATCTATATGTTTAAAAACATGCAATTGTCTCGTGACACGAATTATTGCTTCTACTGTCATTGTTTGAAGAATATTGCGCATGTTGTAATCAATTATGACCGGCCAGAATGCTCGGGAGAATCAACTTTATAGAAGCTTAATGATCGCGTGACGCGGCTACTCCACTGTTTAGGCCCGAGAGAAGCGAGCCGAGTCATTCTCGCTAATAAGATTGAGGAGCTCGAAGCACACGTATCGGACGCATTTCCGTTGCGCTCGCGAGGCGATGCCAGAACGATGCCCGATGCCGCATAATCAGCGAATCTCTGAACGGAGCGAAGGTCGGAATAAAATCTTGGAGCGGGAAAATAAAGTGGCATGACAAAGTGGGGGAGGCCTTATGTTATGACGGGACATTTCACGGTTGGTAGGATCTGGGATTTAACGGCCCGTGCGATAATATCGTCCCAGGAGCTCGTGTTCCGCTCGTGCTCCGTCGTATTCTCTGCTCAGTGTCGTTCTCTGTCGGCCTGTTGATACATTGGGGGTATTCCCTAGTGTCAGGTTACACGACTCTTCATCGCGAATATTTAGATCTATGTGTCAAAATTAAAAATCATTATTGGCGGACACGCGACGTTGTACTCAAAGCAATTGTGAATGAACTTACTTTCAATTCGTGTGTAGGAATCACGTTTTAGCAGGCGAGGAAGATAAATTATTCCAGGTTGACTCGCGCACGGGTTGCACCTTAATAATCAGCGGCAGCAAGAGCGAAGGTCGAGCTAGGAGTTCGAAACTAGTGTGTGGACTGTCTTTTCATAGATTAACAACAAGGAAGTCGACAATTGGGCGGCGGGAACGAGCTTTGTGAATGGAGTGAAAGTCGAATAGAGTCTTCATTATTCACAAAAGCATTATTTATTTCCTTTTTCTCACTTTAAAATGAATTTATAATTTTTATAATAATACAGTAATAAAGAAGAGTTAATAGTAATAATTAATAATTAATAATTAATAATAATTAATAATAATTCATTGATAATAGTGCGATACTACATCCAAAGGGTGGGCTGATATGGGTTATCGTTCAAGTCCAAGTTCCAAACGTAATCAACAAATTGTCTGGAAAAAATTTTAAATTCACTAAGGAAAATCACTTTCTCGTCAGACAATGTTCAAGGCCCTGTGTGGTATGAAATCGTTTGGAACCTGTCCGTGTCCATACTCCACAGTCGTTTCTCTTTAATTCGATCCGTCTCTTGCCTTCCGAAAATGAACGGAAGAGAAGAGTCGGGTAGGGCGCGAAGTGTTTTGTCGGTGTATGGTACAACGCGACAGTGCTTTTTATATATATATATATATTTATATATTTATACGAGTTACTTTTTTTTTTACACATCATTACACCGCTTAATTAATATAATATCATTTCTCTTTCTCTCCCTCTCTTTCGCGCCCTATATATATAAATATATATATATTATGTACAAATAAAAAATCCTGAAATATCCGCGTGCGTGCGTTACGAGGACCATCTCCGTATATTGAGAACCAGGACGGGGAGCCAGATTCGTGTGTATCTCCGTGTATGCTCTCGTGTCTACGTGTATGTATCATTCGTGCCTGCGTGTATGAGCGCGGCGGACGGACATGCGGTGGATTGTGACCGGTTGTTGGACGCGAGTGCGCTCGTAACCGCTTAGAGACTATGTACAGGCGCGGGGGACGAGGGTGAGGGAGTCTGCGCGGTCCCCGGCGTGCCAGGATTCTGTTGCACAGAATAGGAGTTATTTTGTCGCGAGTGCTGCTGTTGGTGCGATGGGTGATGATGATGGTGATGGTGATGGTGATGATTCTGATGTTGCTGATGGTGGTGATGGGGAGTCGATGGATTGATGGTCGAGTGATTTTGCATGAGGTTCAGGTTGAGGGGGTAGGATAGGGGGGAGCCCAGGGCCGTTGCGGCAGAGG